>NC_134095.1:25693742-25998742 GCF_000715075.1 Nicotiana tabacum
TATTCTGGATCGAAACGTCGAGGAACGCACTATGGTTCTGCTTGACCATAACATCTCGACGATGGAGACGGTGTCAAGAGGATTCAAAGAAATGCAAAAATATATTTCAGATTTGAACTAATGACGTAAAAAAATATTTTGAGCCACATCAACCATATAACAAAAAGGTTTTCTTATGTTACAATTATTTTAATTATGTATAGTAAGATGGCTTCTGAGGAATTGAGTGAATCCACATAAGGAGAGATATTGTTACATCAATGTTAAGTTCCGGAGAGATATGAAGATCACTGGGAGAAGGAGGAGGAGAAAGGAGGCTGAAATTGTTTAAAAAGTGGGTACAAGTTAAAAATTTTAAATAAATAAAAAAAGTATAGGTTAAATGGGGGCGACCAAATAAGATGCCCCGTGCAATTTTTACCAAATTAGAGCAATATAATTCAATAAAACTCTCGAACTGGATTTACAAGAGTCCATCACACATGCCTGCAAAGTGAAAGACCTCGGCCCAAGAGACTTTAAGCTTAACTAGGAATGGAGTTTGCTTCCCATAAATATATAGTGCTTTAGATCACTCGTTTCATAAAGAAATATTTTCATTCCTATACACTATATGAAATTATATTATCCTCCCTACTCAAATTTTACTATAATTATATTTTATATACTCAATTACCATTTATACATTTTAACTATAGTGTTGCTGGCAGCAATGTCAACGTCAATATTGACAAATGTTTTTTCTCTTTTGAGTGTCTACCCTCCGCCTTTCTTCTGCCTCTTCAGATGTGCAACTCAACGTCTCTACTTGCTGGTGTTGCTAAGATATCATAGCTTCAGTGTCTACGACAAGTGATGCATCTCAATCCCTAATTTCAGTAATGTAAAGCAAAGGAAAAGAGAGCATCAATTCCACCATTGACATCCATTAAAAAGCTTTGAAGCTTTGAATTGGAATTTGGATTTTAAAAAATCATTATTTTTTGGATTGAGTGTTGTTGTAAATTATTGGGAATATGATTTGGAGTTTATATCTCAATTTTGAGGATTTTGGTGAAGAATAGACTTGGTTTTGGCTGAATTTCAGATTGAAACTCGAAGAAGAAGAAGAAGAAGAAGAAGAAGAAGAAGAAGAAGACATGATATACATTATATTTACGAAATTGTAGAAAAATTGTATTATGTTGTTTATATATTTTTCTTTTATTTATTTAACTATTGTATGAAAGTTGAACAACATTGTATAAAAATTATAGGGAAAATGCATAAGTACCCCTCTAACCTATACCCGAATTCTCAACTACACACTTTTTCTTTGCGAGAATCCTATTACCCCCTAAACTTATTTTAAATGGAATTATTTGCACCCTTAATGCTGATGTGGTAGAGTGTGTGTATTTCACTCTCCCAAAGGAGAGTGGGAAGCAAAAAGAAATGATTTTCATATTATTTTTTCTTACTTTTTTTCCTTTTCCTTTTCCTTTTTTCTTTTACTTTTTTTTCATTTTTCTCTAATTCCGGCGGATATTCATTCCATTTTTCCTTCCATATTTTATTTTCACACACAAATTAAACTCTCAAAAAGTTCTATTCATAAGCAAAGCAAAATACACTCAAATTTGGGGGGAAAATTCATCATTAGAAAAACTTCCCACGCCGGAAAAAATGATGTATTTAAATTTTAACTGAAAAAAAAAATCTCAGCTTATATTCGTTTTATTTCTTTTGCTCTTCCTCTTATCCATAAAAATCTGTCTGCCAGAAAAAAAATTCGCCGAAAAAAATGGTGTTTGTGAAATTCCGACGACCATCATTTTATGCCGTCGGTGACCAAAACAAAAAGAAAGAGAATGAAATAACCAAAAAAATGAGAATAATAAGAAATAAGAAAAAAGGATAAGAAAAGAAGAAAGAATAAAAAAGTACTAAAATACATGTGGGGCACGTGTAGCTCACCACTTGCCAAGAGTTTGGTTGTCTAGTTTTAGGGTGCAAATAATTCCATTTAAAATAAGTTTAAGGGGTAATAGGATTCTCGCAAAGAAAAAGTATGTAGTTGTAAATCCGGGTATAGGTTAGATGGTACTTATGTATTTTTCCAAAATTATATTTAAGTTATATGATGTTGTAGTTGTATATAACTAAGTAGAAATAATGTATGAAAAATATAGATAAATTGCAGATAAGTTATATTATATAATTAGTTGTATGAAATTTGTTTTTACTATGTATAAATCATATACCAAATATACAAAAGACATATTGTATAAATTTTGTATCAAATTTGTATTTAAGTTGTATGTTATTGTAGTTGTATTTAACTGGGTAGAATAAATGTGTGAAAGTTGTAGATAAGTTGTAGATAAATTGTATAATATATAATTAGTTGTATAAAATTTATTTTTACTATGTATAAATCAGATACATAATATACAAAAGAATATTGTATAAATTTTGTATAAAATTTGCATTTAAGTTGTATGTTATTGTAGTTGCATTTAACTGGATATCTTTAAAGACTTGCACAGAAATATTTTTTCCTTAGGAAAAACTTCTATTGTACAAATTGGTTGGATCATCAATCCAATGCAGATTTAACTTAACGCGTGAATTGTCCGAAAATAGAGAACTATATGTTTGATCTTTTTATATTTTTGAACTGGGGAGTTGCTTCCCTAGACATTATGAGCTCAAACAGAGAGTTAATTACTCTTTGAATATGAAACTAATATGTAAATAGTGGGCTGCCCTTTTTATTTTTACTTTCTCTTTGTATATCAAGGAAATTACACAACATTAACAGATAGTTTCCATTTGAGCAATTACATCAATTTTTTTATTGTGAGATCTTATCTCTTAATCACCAACACATCAAGTCAAGTGATGCTTCATGCAAAGAAGTGGTTGCAATGCCCTTAGAAAAATAAGAAACTCTAGCATAAATAAAGGAGTCCACACTCTGTCATAAGAGGAAACTGAATGTTGTAAGTCTTAAATTCAGTGAATTGGTCAGATATCTGATTCAGTTAAGTGTTCCATTTTATTATTTTACACAGATCAATTCTGAAGATGCAAACTGCATAGACTAAACTTGTGGAGATTTTTTATTTATCATGATTCGGTTTTTAAGATCTGCGTGAGTGTATTCAGATTAGTATAGTGCATCAGAAAAATAGGGAAAAGAGAAGAAGAGAAAAAAAAGGTAAAGGGTGTAACTAAATCCCTTAATTAAAGGCACTACTAATGGATTGTGAGTCTTTTAAGGTGGAATGTATATATTTTGTAAACAGAACTTGTGTAGGTAGGGTAATTTACTAAACATGAACATTTAGGGTAATAAAGTTTCCAATAATGTATAGGAATGAAAAAATCCCTATTACAAATAATACTTAATATATATCAAATAACAACAGTTAATCTAATGTCTACTGTATTATACAGTATAAAACTTTCAAGTTTATAAATTAAAAGCACAGATTCCGTATGCCTCAGGAGATAAATAGTTACAGCTACACTTTGTGCTTAGGTTAAAAATGAAAATAGAAAAGTAAACAAATTCTATTGTTCAAACAACTGGAGTTGAATGTTAACAATGTGTGTTTGAGAGTTGAATGTTAATGAAAATCTTGATGATGGACCGGTAAATGATGAGTTTATAACTGTTGAGGATTCCGAGGATGAACATGACGAATATAGTGAAGATGATAATTTTAGGTACAAGTCTCATGGATGCAAAATTTTGGAAAATTAACATAAATAGCCACTTATTAATCTCTTAAATTAAAAATAGCTGATATATATATATATATATATATATATATTAGTATATAGTCTATAATTTTTTTTTGAATAAGTGTACAAAAAATTTAACTGACATGTTTACATTGTGGAATATGTACGGGGAAGTGCACGGTTAGTCACTAAAAATACATGTATTTACTTTTAAGCCATTATTTAAAATGATTTTAGTCTTTAGCCATTGCTTTAATAAACTTTACCTGCCCGGACGAAAATACCCTTCTGCTCATAAAGTTCAGGACCACGTGTCTTTAACTTTTGAACTTGTAACTCTAAGTTCAGGACTTCAGGACTACATGTCATTAACTTTTGAACTTGTAATTCTAAGTTCAGGATTTCAGGACTACATGTCCTTAACTTTTGAACTTGGAACTCGAAATTCAGGACCACCTGTCCTTAATTTTTGTGCTTGTAACTCTAAGTTAAGGACTACTTGTCCTTAACTTTTGAACTTGTAAGTCTAAGTTCAGGACCTATTGTCCTTAACTTTTGAGCTTGTTAGTCTAAGTTGAGGACCAAGTGTCCTTAACTTTTGAACTTGTAACTCTAAGTTCACGATCAAGTGTCCTTAACTTTTGAGCTTGTTAGTCTAAGTTCAGGACCTATTGTCCATAACTTTTGAGCTTGTTAGTCTAAGTTCAGTACCTATTGTCCTTAACTTTTGAGCTTGTTAGTCTAAGTTCAGGACTTCAGGACCTATTGTCCTTAACATTTGAACTTGTAACTGTAAGTTCAGGACCTATTGTCCTTAACTTTTGAGCTTGTTAGTCTAAGTTCAGGACCAAGTGTCCTTAACTTTTGAACTTGTAACTCTAAGTTCAGGACCAAATATCCTTAACTTTTGACTTGGAACTCCAAGTTCAGTACCTATTGTCCTTAACATTTGAACTTGTAACTGTAAGTTCAGGACCTATTGTCCTTAACTTTTGAGCTTGTTAGTCTAAGTTCAGGACCAAGTGTCCTTAACTTTTGAACTTGTAACTCTAAGTTCAGGATCAAGTGTCCTTAACTTTTGAGCTTGTTAGTCTAAGTTCAGGACCTATTGTCCTTAACTTTTGAGCTTGTTAGTCTAAGTTCAGGACCTATTGTCCTTAACTTTTGAGCTTGTTAGTCTAAGTTCAGGACTTCAAGACCTATTGTCCTTAACATTTGAACTTGTAACAGTAAGTTCAGGACCTATTGTCCTTAACTTTTGAGCTTGTTAGTCTAAGTTCAGGACCAAGTGTCCTTAACTTTTGAACTTGTAACTCCAAGTTCAGGACCAAGTATCCTTAACTTTTGAGCTTGGAACTCCAAGTTCAGGACCAAGTGTCCTTAACTTTTGAACTTGTAACTGTAAGTTCAGGATCCATAACATAGCAGAAAACCAAAAATACATCACAGAAATCACAAACCGAAATACATCTACCACCATAATTGCATACGATCAAAGATCACGACTAGTTTAATTAGTAATAAAACTAGTGCGTTAATCTTTGAACAATCATAATGCTTATTCAAGAGTTTCTCAAATTATGTTTATATATATAACATATAGTAACACTCTTAGCATGGCCTAGTACAAAAACAACGGCGGTGGAGTCTGCGGCAGCCGCCACCGGAAAATCCTTCTGTCTCACAGACGGCGGCACAATTCTTCTCCCTAACACATGAAAGAGATAGAAGAAAGGGTAACACAGTCTTTTCATATTAATTTTAATAGACTAGTGGCTACTATTGCTAAGCATTAAAAATACTGGATAAAAAGTAAATATCACTTTAAAAAGTGGTTACCCCACACAATTTTTATGCAAGATACATATATAGAAGCGTGGGCCTCTTGTATTAGAGTCGAATAGGCTCCTTTTGGGCCGTATTCGATAAAAAGAGTTAATTGGACCTTAGACCCGAGCCATAAATAGCGTATTTCATGCCTCAATTGTAGTATATACCATAAATACTTATTTTGTTATAAAATATAAAAGATAGTTATAGAAAATAATATTTTAAAATAATTTTGATTTATAATAAATAGGGTGTATACTTTTGCTATAGGAGGTAAAATTTTCTTTAAAATAGCCGGTTCTTCATTAAAAATAGGGAAAATGACACTAAACGAATTTTAAGAAAAGCTCCCTCTTTCTCTCTCCTTATTTAAAGCAGATCATTTGAGATAATGGCGTAAATGCAGGGATTATCTTTGTCTTCCTTTTTCAAAATAATGTAATAATTCTTGTTTCATTTTTATCACTTACGTAAAGAATTTTTCACTTCTTGTCACCATATTATTCTACGTAAATCAACAGGGAAAAACTGCACGGTTTTCATTTTATCACCGCTTCCGCCTTTTTATTTTCTTTTTTAATATATTCGATATAAATGATGGATACCATGACGTACAATTCGGGGGCAGATGTGAACCGAATAAGAACATGTAAAGCAATTAGCTAAGAGGTTGACAGGACTTACCGAAAATACTATGTACCAAAGAATATTATTACATCCCAAATAATTCAAAGAATCTAAAGTGAAGTTAAAAGTATGGATTTTATTTACGTATATTATTCATTCTTCAACTTATAGACAAGATCAATAGATTCCCTTCTAGAACGAAAGATAAGTAGTTACGTTTTAACCGTCAGAATGGTTCTCCATTTATGCTTATACTAAAATGAATATACTTGCCACAGTTATATTAGAAGGAAGCAACATTCTTTAATCTTTATTTAGCTGTTTTCCATTTAACTTGAATGTCGCATCAATGTTTATCTTTTATACTTTACGAGTTTACGTACGGATATTTGCATGCCTACACTAATAGTGAAAATCTGAAGCTGATAGTATGTTGATTTGGTAGCTTTGTTAATTTATATATTATACGTGAAAAATAAATCAACTCATTTCTATAAACGTGATATATATTTCAATTAATACCAAAAGTCAAAAGGAGCTTCCTAAAGTGATGAAATATTTTAACTTCTGTAAAAGAATTGTTTACATGATAATATGAAATAACTACATGTAGCTTTTCATAATAGATTGATTAATTAATTAAAAATAAAGAAGTTAATATGATACAGCATGTCAATTAGTGAAAATCTTTTATATAGTCAATATATATAAGTTAAATCTATTATAAATTAAATCTATTATTCTATCCCTTGAGAAATTCGCAGTATTGTTACTTATGCTGCATGATTGAAAAGATGCATGTATTTAAAACCTAAACACGTTGACTCCCACGCATAAAAGCATAAGTTCTGATTCCAAAATTAACAAAACAAAAATATTCGTGATTAGGAAGTCCGCTTATAACATCTACTCATTTATCTTATGAAGATCAATAAGAGTTTATCAATTTAGCGGAGGAGACAATTATTATTATTATTTAAAAGAATATTTATTCTATTTGGTCGCCTAAAAGATAATAATTTAAAATATACTGATAGTTTAATAAAATTCAACACTATCAGCGTATGTATAGGTTAAATCCTATTTAAATGAAGAAACAAATAGTCAAAATGACGTATTAGATCATTCTTCTTCGTCGTACGTCTTCCATCTTCTTCTTCAAGTTTTGATTATCTTCGCTGGTTTAAATAATTAATTATTATTTTCTCTCCTTTTTTTTTCTTCCCGCATAGTATGGAGTAAGGAGACACATCAATTTGAAGAGCCATACTTAATGCATGTGGCGAATCTAAAAGTTATAGGAAAGCTTTTAATTCTTTCACTTCTCTTCGTTTCTAGTACATTCAGTTAAAGAAAGTCATGTTGTGTCACCAACATCACATATGGCACTTCTCGAATATGTAGTTATGGGGTCGATTCTAGCTAATTATTAGTGTAACTACTTTCATAATATTGTCATTTTTTTTTTTTATGCTTATCGAGGCTTACATGCAAAAGAAATTACATAATGTTTCTTTTCTTAGTTGAGACCGATGGGAGTATGATCTTTTTGCTTTTCATTCTGATTCACTGACCACTAAATTCTTGACAACTTGGCTGAGTTGGCTCAACAGGAGAAGTCATGAGGAAGACAATCCAAGTGGGGCATTAGGTATTTTTGCTTTTCTGAAAGTCGGTGAGCTGCTTATGCTTCAAATAATGAAATGAAAGAAGAGCAAAATCAGATTCATATATGTTGCTAAGAGACTAGACCTTTTTCTTTGTCCAAAGGGAACTTATTCCCATCCTTTCTTATTGGCTTTTCGGAGTTGACATTCAATATGTCAATAATTTGATCACAAGAATAGCACCACTCAACTTTTCTTATCATCTTCTAGGGGCATAAATGCCTCTCTGCTGATGGCCATTTTGTAACTAAATGGGAAAAACAGTTGTCTATTCTTGATATTCTTTCATTCCACGTAAATTTAAAAATTATATTCTCATGGAATTTTAAATACGATGCAAGCTACAAAAAATTAGTGAAAACATGTAGAAACGCATAGAACATTACTTGTTGGAAATCTAGAGATAAACTAGTTATTTCAAAGAATCCAAACTTGTCAACGTGTTTACATAACCTTAAAAAGCAACTTTTGCTGAGAAAAAATTAAAAAATAATATACTCTTATCTGTTTCAAAATATTTGTCAATAACATTTTCTAATAAAGTCAATTATCAACATGCTTACGAGGACTTAATTAAAAATGCAACTTAAAACACATGTTGCTTACGAGCACTTTTAAAGAGTATACTCTTTTATATTGGAACACTTACTTTTTGATAGTCAATTTTGGATATTAATATTCTTGATCAAGATTTCTTCAACATTCAAAATAATTGAACCATAGCTTTTAATTATTGCAATATTTTTCGTGCAATTTGTGTATCTTTATATTTTAGTTTCAACGTCTAACATTGCTCCACATTGTGCTAATTAACTGGAACAGAGAACATAAAGTAACAGATATTACGATATGAAAGTAGTACGCGTTGTCCAAAAACTTAAGTATACCCTTTTATACGATCCACTTCTTTATGACTATATAAAAAGTGCAAGCACTAATAACCGGGGAAATGAACTAAATAAACAACGGGGTTTCAGAGTTATAAAAGGTAGATTAATTGAAGTTGAAATATAGACAAATTCAGGATTTAGAGCCAATTAGTTCAAAACAGCATAATATTTACCATATGTATACCATGCATTTACTAAGTAAGGTTATGCCCGGGCCCAACGGCATACTATTCAGAAATCTTTTAAAAAAGCTTTATTTGACGTACATTGTTTATTATAGTAATTTAATCATTAATTAGTTTTTAATTGGAGATAATTTAAACATTATTTGAATTTAATTTTAAATTAAAGACTATTTGAGTAATTGTAAATTTATATTATTAATGTAATTCAATTTAATAAAAATCAAAAGAAAAGGTGAATATACTAAAACAATTCAAATATATCATGTAGCATATTATGACCAATATTTTTTTGGTCTTGGTTCTAAGCAAAATGTTAAAATAATTGAAAGTAGTAAAATAACTTAACTCTATCATTTTCTATATTGTTTATGGTGTTAATAGCGTACAGTCGAGTGTTACTATTTAAAAAAAAATTATTAAATGTTTTCTCATTCTCTTTCTAAATAATAAACAGTTTAAATTCTTCAATTACGTAATGTCAATTACTAACGGCAAATTTTATGTGTAAAACATGGTCAATAAAAAGATTAGCATTTTGGTTACGAATGTGAAGCGCATTGTGATTCGAATTTTCTAGTGTACTTTTTCCCATGAAAAATCTTTCTAATATTTTAGAAAGAGATAATTGGCTTACAAAAGGAAAGTTATTTTCCCTTCTTATCTAGCACCGGCTCAAGCGACGATCTTCATAATTTATAGTTTTTTTCCTCTATTCTTCGTATTCTTTTTTTTTTTAAATCTTTTTTCACTCTCTTACTTTAGTAAATAATGTTATGACGAATATGATATTTCTCATTAAATCATTTGCTTTATCATAGCTTTTTACTCCTGTATATTCAATCTGTTTTGAAAATGCTTTTCTTTAGTTAAGGGTCTATCAAAAACAAATCAAAAACCTCCTTACCTTACACAAGATAGGGGTAAGGTTTGCGTACGTACCATCTTCCCATATTTCATTTGTGGGTACACACTAAGTACGTTATTGTTATATCTAAAATAAGTCAGAGCAAATTTTTTTATAAATTAAAACGTCTTAATTAATAATTAGTAATAAAAATAACTCAACGTTTTGGGTTTGAGATGGCATAGTAATATTTAAGGAGGAGCCTTTCGTAAATAATTTACAGTGTACAATCATTTAGTTGCTTGTTTATAATAGTTAATATTCTGCTTATTCTTATTTTTAATATCCAATAGAAAATTAAGAAAAAGAATGCTTAGACAATATTAAGCTGGTATATATCTAATCTCCAAAACACTCTCAAATTAATATTTATTAGAAAATATATCCTATGTGCTCTTTTAAGTGCTTATGTTTCAGAAATTTGTTAATTTTAATGTAAAATATTTCACTCTTAAAAATTTGCAATGGAAAAAGATAAGAAAAAACTTGTCCTATAGTTTTTTCCTTTCGACGTAGACCTGTTATATGACTATCTAGTGTCTGGATTTATAGTGTTTAAAATTTTAAATGGCTTAAGCATTAGAGACATCCACAGAATCTCCAGTTCTACACGCAAAAAGGCCAAAAGTGGGTCCCGTGTGAAATGATTGTATTGGGAAAATGTATCATGACATAACTAAAGGGTAACATTGTCAAATACGATATCAGTTTTGAAGGTAACAGTCGTAAATATTTAGTCCGCCAATACAATCATTTTAATTTAAGACAATTACGATAATAACCCTTTTGACCCGATTTTGTACCGGATGCAGCTCATTTTCTAACCGGAGGCTGCTCTCATTCCCCACTTATTAATAGTAGGAATGTACTCTTTGCAGATGTAAACACAGAGACAGAACCAAAATTTGAAGCTTATGAGTTCGGGATTCGAATTATTTTTAAGTTATTGAGGTCTAAATTAATAATCTGTATATGTTTAATAAATTTCATCAAATAAATACAGGGTTTGAACCAAAGCTATAAGGTTCGGCCGAACCCGTAACTCGCTCTCTATCTCCGTCCCTCTGTATATAGAGTATGAGTTCAGTTATATTCATATATAAATTACATATTGAGCTGTGGAAGTAGCCGCTAATATTTACATTAGTAAACTGTATACATCACACCTTTTGAGGTGCGATCCTTTTTTGCACACTACATGAGTACATGATACTTTGTATATTGGATTGCCTTGATTAATTCCGGCTCTAAGTAGAATGGACAAAAAAAATTAAGTTGGATATGGAGGATAATAAAGGATGGGAAAAAGCCAAACAAAGAGCACAAAATGGCACTAAGATTGGTCGGGTCGGCCTTAAAGTCCGGAGGCACATCTGAAACCTTATCTCCAACATCATCTTCAAACCCTCAAAGGGAGAAATTCCCCCAAATTAAAACAAAACCCCCATCATTGCCAACATCAACGTTCAATATTAATCATCCTTTATCCTTAGAATCAAACCCCCCATCATGCCAAATCATTGATGGGTCCTACTTTCTTCTCCCACTTGCTTGACACGTGTTGCTTGATCTTTCTTGAAACCTACTTCAACAGAAGAGTCTGAAACCTTTTTAATATTTTTTTTGCACAAAAAGCACTTTTGTACTACTTAAAAAAAAAAAGTTACATAAACGAGTAAAACGCAGTATTATACTACGAATTACTTTAACGGCAAAATTTCCGTTAAAGTAATTCGCAGTATAGTACTGCATTTTACTTAAAAAATTATTTTTTTTTGTAATTCGCAGTACTATACTGTATTTACTAAGATGTTGGGCCCAGCTATATTTTATTAAAGTTGTTCGCAGTATTATACTGCGTTTTACTTAAATATAGCCCATTCTTCTTCCTTGGACCACTGAACCGAAGAAAACCAACACCTTCGATTCTGCTGGTCACCCCCCCCCCCGCGTCAAACTTCAAAAAAAAAAATTTGGGCCCCACCCGTCACCTAAAGAGCAAGGAGTGTAGGTCCCACATACAAGACAAGCTTTGGGTTCCTTCTTTCGGGTGCAAAAATTCGATTTCAATCAAATTTTAAAAACTTAAATCGAGGTATTTCAATTTTGTTTATGTCGAAACTCGTATAGTACATGCATATTTGTATTGTTTAATGTGTTTCCATGTTAATTTGTGTTATGTTTGTGTTTAAATTTGTATCTTATTTATACCCGAATTGATTTATTAGCTTTGGTACAAAAAATTGTTAAAATTTGATAAATTATTTGTATTGTTAAAAAATTAATATTATTTATTTTGTTTGTTGTTCATATTTGTATTTTATGTTAGTTGTTTTTATATGTAATAGTGACCTTTTAGCATAGTAAAATAAATAGCCTTTTAGCGTAGTAAAATATAGAGCTTTTTAGTGTAGTAAAATATAGAGTCTGTTAGTGTTGTAAAATATAGAGTCTTTTAGCGTAGTAAAATGTAGAGCCTTTTAGCGTAGAGTCTATGTAGTTTAAGTATGTAGTAACTGCAAACTCTATCCAATTACACTTTACAAATTAATTATTTAATTATAACAATAAACTTACAAAAGTAACAAATTCCTATATGTTATAAAATTAACTCAAATATCGAGCCTGGAACCCATACATAATTATTCAGTCCAATTTAAAACATAATTAATTATTTAATTTATTAAGCTAACACACACAATTAATTTTGTTTAAATTATAGTAGACGACATGGACTTTCCTCCGTCTGCGCATCCCGGACCTGCCGAGGATCAGCTACTAGTGTTGCAGGGCGACCATAGGTCCTCATTTGTATGGGAGGGACAGCTATCGATGCAGCCTCTCCGCCCCAAGAGACCTGACGATTTATGGGAGTTCATCGGGGAGCATCTTTTCCATGCCCGCGTAGTCGCGCGCCTACAGGCTACGGGCTTCTATACGATTTTTGAGCTTGGACGGATGCAGCTTGATTGGTCTCTCATCACGGCCTTGGTAGAGAGGTGGCGACCGGAGACGCACACTTTTCACTTGCCCACTGGAGAGGCCACCATCACGCTGGAGGATGTTCAAGTTTTGTACGGGCTGCGCGTAGATGGACGGGCCGTAGCACTGCCCCAGTACATTAGATCCATGACGCGTGCACAATTTTTGGATATGATGATGCATTTTACTGGTTATAGACCTCAGGGTGACGCTGGGGGCAGTCGCGTTGCTTTGTCAGCCATCAGAGATCATATGGCGTTTTTGCACCCAGACATTACCGGCGAGACAGAGGATCTCCATATTGAGAGGTACACGATGTTGGCGCTGCTCCTGCTTTTCGGGTGTGTCTTGTTCCCGAACACTTCGGGGAGTAAAGTGAGTATGCGCTTTCTCCATCATCTTCAGGAGTTGGATGGTTTACCCCAGTATAGTTGGGGTGCTGCTATTCTCGCATACCTGTATAGGAGCATGTGCCGGGCGAGCATGGGCCCAGCGGTGGACATATGTGGTTTTCTGCCCCTCCTACAGGTGACAACATTTTCGAATACTTTGTTCATTTCTCCGAATTCTATATGGTCGAAATGACTCATAAATTTTACATCAACCTTTTATCTTAGGTTTGGGCCTGTCAGCGGATCATGCCGTTGCAGCCACCTCTACCAGCACTTACGCCTGGTGAGGCTTATCCGTTTCTCCCTCTAGCTTCTAGGTGGATTCTCCGGCGTGGGAACTACCGAGAGACGGATGCTCATCATAATCTCTCCCTTATCAGGGATGTGCTAGATATGTTGGTGGACGGACAGGTAGATATGTACATACACTTACTTGTTTAAATTGAGTTGTGTTGCGCATACTCACTTTTATGTTATTATTTGGCAGTTCATCTGGACGCCATACAACGACGAGTTGGTAGCTCAGCTGCCCTTTTATTGCTCAGTCGATCGAATGCTTTGGAGCACCTCCGTCCCGATGATCTTCTTCGATATGGTTGAGTATCATGCCACAGAGCGTGTGCTTCGCCAGTTTCACCGTCCCCAGCCTATACCGAGGGATCCTGGATGGGTGGCTATACACTATTAGCGGGATGACCGTGCCAGGCTGGACGATATATATATGGGATGGCTAGAGCAGCAGGTCCTTATTTGGGAGGAGAACCGAGCTGTTGGGACAGGAGATGCAGCAGCATACCGACATCCTTGCAATCGTTGACTATGGCCGGCGGGTGGCACAGTTGGCTCGTCGGACCCTGTTTCAGGCGAGAGATGTCGTGAGGTTGGACCACGAGGCTCAGTATGCGGTGCCAGAGGACTACCATCGGGGTAGGAGTGTCCCACGAGGCAGGGGTAGGGCACGAGGGAGGGGCGCCCCACGAGGTAGGGGTGCTCCACGAGGTCGCGGGGGACGGCGATGAGGTGGTACCTAGCAAGGGGGCGTTGAGGCACTTGTCGACCCACCTGTTGAGGGACATGATGAGGACTTTGGAGTTGTGGCGCTTGGAGATAATCAGCCGGGTTATATACCTCGGGAAGATGAGCCTTCCAGCAGCATGCCTTCGTTCAGCCTTCAGCTATCTCTGCCAGCATCGCAGGTCACCCCGTCAGGAGCATTGTCGATCACGGGTACATTCGACGGGGATGTAGACCACTAGTTTGCATGCCCATCTACCGCAGCTGAGACGTGGATGGCGGGCGCAGGTTGAGTTATGCCTCATCCCCGGCGGTTGATGCGGATCTATCACACGCGCATGTATGTTTGTATTACTTTAAAATTTCAATTTGTTTTTTTTCCTTAATGAGCTGCCATTAATTAATTTTTAACTTTCTTATGAAGGCATCGTCCCAGCCCATCTTTGAGGCCACTACATGTTTTGATGAGGACACCACTGATGCATATATTCAGGAGGCCGACGAGACCACGGTGGGAAAATATTTTTTGACTTAACACCTACAATACAAATATACTTTGTCACATGCTAAGTTTAGTACTTGTTTTGTAGGTTGCTGACGGCCCGACGACCTATTCTTCCAATCCTGCCAGTTGTGGTGTCGATGCTGCTGCACATCCTCACATAAAGAGGCGGCTTGATGATGACGATCCAAATAGTGTACCCGGGTGTAAGCACGTGATTTTTGACCCTCCCCGAGAATTTTCACATTTTTAGCGTGAATATGTGAAACTGGGTCTAGTATAGCTATTTTAACTATTTTAACTTTATTTCTTTGCAAAAAGAAAAAATTCAAAAAATATATATATAAATTTTAGTTTATGTATCTCTCATAAACTTGAAAAATACAAAAATTGCACTTTATTTTTGTACTTTATATAATTTCGAAAATTACAAAAAATATAGTTCTATTAAGGTTTTATAGTCATTTTAACTTTGAAAAATACAAAAATATTACCTCATATTTTATCTTAATATTTAAAAAAAACGAAAATTACAAAAATAGTTTTATAAATATTTTTGTAGCTATTTTAAATCTTGAAAAATATTTAAAAAAATATATAGTTTTGTTTAAATACTAGTCTTATTTTTGGTAGTTATTTTGCTTACATAGGACTAATTAAGCAACGTGTTCCTATTTCTCGGGTCCGGGCAAAAGAATAATATTCGGGTTCAAACTACCCGGTTTTAGGCCTAATTTCGGACCTAACCCATAATAAACCGTGTCCAGGACACATGGGGAACCCCACCACGCGTGGGGGACACAAACCTTGAACCCCACCACGCGTGGGCTCATTTTTCTGGGCAAAGCCATGTCAAATACACGGACTAACATTTGGAAAAGGGACTTTTTTGAATTTTTGGAGGAAATACTACTGTTCACTCATCTTCTTCCTAAAAAAGGAAGAAGACCAAAAACCCTAAAAACTCCATTCCCTACTGCCTCACGACCACCCGACCAACTCCCCCATCACCACCGTCCGACACCACCACAAACGATCCCCTCTCCGTCCCACGACCAACAGCAACCACCCTACTGTCCAAACGCGACTCCTCCATCACCACCATCAACGACCAAACAGCCCGTCCCTTCAAAAC
Organism: Nicotiana tabacum; assembly: GCF_000715075.1. Lineage (NCBI taxonomy): Eukaryota > Viridiplantae > Streptophyta > Magnoliopsida > Solanales > Solanaceae > Nicotiana > Nicotiana tabacum. The sequence continues at coordinate 25,709,603 of NC_134095.1, forward strand.
GCCATAACCACCACCCAAACGACCACCCTACTGTCCAAACGACCCCTCGCTCCCCAGCAGTGAATCGAACCAAGCGTCCTTCACTCCCTCATCGTCTCACACAGCCATGACCACTCCTCCTCCTCCTAGCTAGCTCCGTTTCGTCCAGCTCCCCCTCTCGTCGTCCCTCCCGTCCTTCACTCCCTCATCCGAGTCGACAAATCAAACAACCAGTGAACACCATCGGAAAAACCAGTGGTTTCGCCATCGAACAGTAGCTGTGACTGCGCTGCTGCCTCGCGCCACCAGCTCCCTCCATAGCTGCTCCTCCCTCACATCCAAACGACCCCTTTGCTTCATATCCACGTACCAACTGCTGCGTCAAAAATATACAGCAGCCACCAACAATCTTGGGCGTTGACAGTTTTGGGGTCCAAGCTTTCCATCGAGGTCGTCTTTGGTTCGTCGAGGTGTTTGTCCGAGGTTTCGTCATTGTTCCGCGTCCAGTGAGGTCTGGCTTGAATTCCGTCGGGGTCGTGTTTGTCGTCCTGAGTTGGTCGAGGTTCAAAGGTTAGTAAACCTCAAGCATTAAATAAGGAAATGTTACGTTAAATGTTCGAAGATGCAATATATAAATTGATATGATAATTTTCTGCTTATGTTTTCACCATATGCGTTTTGTTCATTTTTGGTGTTATGTATTTTTGTTTATTTGATATCATTTAATTAAGTAGGGTTAGTTGTTCCATGACACAGTTTAACGTCAATTTGTTCGTCTTTTCCCTTGCTTAGTTCATTCGGACAAAACTAGCATTACTTGTTGTTATTACTTCCAAAACACTCATTTTGCTAGATTCCTTTTATTAAATTTGTAACGAGTTATGAGATTTCAGTTGTAAATAGGCTATAAGGTTTAGTATTGTTAAAGGCATAAAAATGGCATCCCTTTAAAAATATAAAAATAAAAATAAATAATAATAAAAAAAATAAGTAAAATGAGACGAGCCTCGCCAAATAAAAGGGACAAATTGCGGGGCCCTCTAAATGTATATATTAAATACTTAGATTCCGGGACGGGCCGTTTAGCAAATTTCACGGCCCTACCCAAAAAATAATAATGCGCTAGTTGCTTTAGGCGCGCCTTTAATAACGTTATCTCCCTAAACTCGGGTGCACATTTATGTGACCCAAATCCAAATCTCAACGAAATCGAAATGTGTCTCTAATCACGGGTATATTGATTATGGCGTGGCCCGAGATGCATTTCCACGACGTTGTAAATTCCTTTTAATAATAAATGGGATGAGCCTTGTCGAATAAAAATACAAATTGCGGGGCCCTCAGTAAATACTGGTTTAAAAATTACTTAGAATTCAGGAGGTCCGTTTAGCGAATTTCACGGCCTTCCCAAAATAATAACATGCTAGTCTCTTTAGGCGCGTGTTTAATAATCTACTTTCTTAAACTTGGGTGTGCATTACATGCGACCCGAATCCAAATCTCAAAACATCAAATAAAATACGTTCCGGATTGTGGGCGCATTTCATGTGACACAGTCCAAAGACGTATTTTAAGCGATGTTCACATTTTTTAAAAATAATAATAACAAAGTGGTAAAAAGTTAAAATTGGCACATTGGTTCATAATTGTATTTAAAATCAGATAAATAAGCCGAATATAACAGTTGAGCGACCGTGCTAGAACCACGGAACTCGGGAATGCCTAACACCTTCTCCCGGGTTAACAGAATTCCTTATCCGGATTTCTGGTACGCAGACTGTAATATAGAGTCATTCTTTTCCTCGATTCGGGATTAAAATTGGTGACTTGGGACACCCTAAATCTCCCAAGTGGAGACTCTGAAATTAATAAACCAATCCTGTTTCGATTGTCCTTTAATTGGAAAAAACTCCCTTGTACCCCCTCGGGTGCGTAAAAAGGAGGTGTGACAGCTCTGGCGACTCTGCTGGGGAACAACTACCCAGAACCACTGGTTCAAGGTTAAGAAGTCGAGCTTAGAATAATTGTTATTATTTGGCTTTGTTAATTATCTGATTTTATTTACATGTTTTGAGCCTAATGTGCTAAATGCTACTTTTACTGCTTTGATATTGTTGGAACTGTACATATAAACTGTGCCGAAACCCTTCTATTCTCTCTTGAGGAGCGCACGCTGGTCGTGGCTTCTTTCTGTTAGTGTCATATGCCCAAAATAGAACGAGGATTCGGAGGAGTTGCAAAATCGGATGGCCTTTTGGTTACCGGTACACAGCTCCCATCCTTGGCTCGAGTTGTCCGCTCGGGTAAGCCAGGTCTAGAACAAACACCTAGGTTTTAAAACTTAGTATAACAAAGCCTCATGCCAGATCCCTAGTAGGAACGCTTATTTGCATCATGTGCATTTGACTTTGGGGACTCAACACAGGGGTTGAGTCCGTCTAGGACAAGCAACCTGAAAATAATAGACCATCTTATGGCATCCTATGTGCTACATGTTGTATTCAGTCAAGGGCGAATGAGTCATTTGGTCATTTCCAGCATGATGTTATTTTAATCAAAGCATGGGGAACATTTGTGGAATCCAAGAAGCCTTGGAATTCCCTATGTCCCCCACGCTTGCTTTTTGGGAAAACACATGGGGAACATTTGTGGAATCCAAGAAGTCTTGGAATTCCCATATGTCCCCCACGCTTCATATGTTGGGAAAAGCGCATGGGGAGCATTTGCGGAATCCAAGAAGTCTTGAAAATCGTTATGTCTCCCATGCCACATTTTTGAAAGAAATAATAAATATAAAAAATAAAATTACAAATAAAACAAAGCATGAAAATTCAAAAAGATTTTGTATGTTTTCATTATTTTCCACAGATTAAAAAAAATCGTGAAAAAGAGGAGAAAAAATGACAGTGTAGAGATATAACTACTTATTTTTAGAGAAAAATCAATGTCCGAGTAGTATCGAAACTCTGCCAAAATTTTGAGAAAATGAAACTGAATGTCTTATTAGTTTGTTATATTAAAAGCAAAGGAAAAATAGAGAAAAAATCATCATTGTTCTGTCTTGTTTTTAAAAAAAAAATATAGAAAAGAAAATAGTTTGTTTAGCCGTAAAAATGAAAATAAAAAAAAGGTTTTGTTTTAAAATGGGTTTTTATTTATTTATCTGTTTATGAAAATGTCAAAATAAAAATAAAAATAATAAAATAAAAAGAGTTGGGCGTTGAAAGTAGTTTTATTATTCGTTGCAAATATATATATATAAAATCCAAAAAGTTTTTCTTTATATGTATATATATATCTTTATCTGTTGCAAGAACATTTGTCTTACCAAGAGTTTTTAGAATCCCAATTTTCAAAACAAATAATCCAAAAATATTTTCCATTATTGACTTCTTTAGAAAGTCTTTCTAGTTGTTTCTTTAAAAAATAAAATAGAAAAAAAATATATAATATATAATATAAAAAAAAACAAATCCGAAAATATTTTGATTCTTCTTTCAAAAATTGAAAAGAAAATTCAAAATTCAAAAAAAAATATTTTAGAAGCATTTCTTATATTAAAGGTAAAATTCCGAAAAATATTTTCTTCTTTTCTTTAGAATAAAAAAAAATAAAAATTCAAAAAATATTAGTCTTTCTTTTAAAAAGAAAATCAATCAAAAAATAATATTTCCTTGCTTCTTTTAAAGTAGTTCTTTTAAACGAAAATTCAAAAAACAAAGTTTGTTCATCTTCTTATTATTATTTGCCTACTTATTCTTATTTGCCCGAACTACGCGGGTTTGATTCTCACCGGATGTGAGATACGTAGGCAACCCTCATCGGGTCCAACCCTACCTTTGCTAAAAGCCAAAAACAAATAGATAATAATAAAAAAAAAACAAAAAACAAATAATATGTCAAATTTTAATTTTGTTATAAATAAGTCAGGTGATGCTGTTTTGTCCTAAATAGCCGAACGTTCCCGAAAGGGACGCCGGAAGGCTGACTTTGCATAAACAGCCACCTTTTGGGTCATTTTTTAAGACTTGGTCCAGTTGACCCCCACAGCCTAAAAATCTTCGTCCCCGAGACGTTGAAAGGCCGTGTTTGCAATATTGACTTTTCTAATTTGAAAAACGATGAAAAAAGAGTTATAAATAAGTGAGGTGATGCTGTTTTGTCATAAATAGCCGAATGTTCCCGAAAGGGACGCCGGAAGGCTGACTTGGCATAAACAGCCACCTTTGGGTCATTTTGAGATATGGACCCACACAGCCTTAAAAAAGCTTCGTCCCCGAGACGCTGAAGGGTCGTGTTTTGAAACACCAAGTTTTTATTATAATTTGAAAAAAAAAAGTCGACGGTCAGGTGAATACCGTTTGAATTTTGTCATAATAAGCCGAGCCAGCCTCGGCCGCGTCTTAAACCGTTCTTGCCGAAATAGCCTTAGAGTATCTTTCAGTTGTCGAAAGGTTATTTTCGTAAAAGAATGGACAAGTTTGTAAAGTGTCCTCCCCGGCCTCAAAATTCATGTGAAATTTGGAAGGGGCCACATTTGCAAAAATAACCATTTGGTTGCATTTGTCGAACAGAGAAAGGGAGCTAGCCTTTTGTTTTTGAGTTTATAAATCTTTAATTAGAATATGTGGTTTGTTTGATTGTTTTTCAGTTTATTTTAATATATAAATTGAAAAAAATGATTAGTATTGTTTATCTTTTATTGGCACGAACTACGCAAGGTCTGATTCATGCGGGGTCATGATACGTAGGCAATCTCCATAAGATTCGACCACAACAAAAAAAAAGAATGAAAAAAAAAGAGAATGAAAAAAAGAATGAAAAAAAACGAAATGAAAAAAAATGAAAAAATGAAAAGAAAAAAGAATGAAAAAAAAAGAAAGAAAAAGAAAAGAAAAGATGTTGTCAATAATGAGGACCGACTGAGTCCATTCTAACCTGTTTGTTTTGCAAATAAGTTAAGGTGGTTGGTTTGTGGTAAGCCGGACAATGACACTCAGAGTCCTTCACTTGCATCTCATGATACACACTCTGCGGGGATTGGGCCTGATAGCAGAAGCACTCAAATCCTATCGGGAACTTGTTGACGGAGGTTGATGTTATTGAAGCTGGCAATGGTCTTGACATTACTAATGCAAAGCTCAGTGGCTAAGATGCCAGTCTTGATAGAATGGGAGGACGCTCCGTTCCTTGGTTAGCAAGAGAGAAGCTTGTGGTGGCTTATTTTGTTGTCATTTCTGTTTGTTCGGATTATTAGGATTGTAATTCGGATATTGTTTTGTGTCAATATCTTTCCGCTTATCTTTCCGTTCAGTCATAGCGGTTTGTGTAAGTTTTGTCCAGTTTGTTTTTTGGGTTTTGTTCGGGTTTGTTTTGTTTGGTTATTCAAACCATTTCACCGGTAGTCTAATACAAAGTCGGTCTTTTGTTATTTCCCGTCATCTTTTTTGTTTAGTCCTTTTATCATTTTTGTTCAATGCCGATTCTAGGGACATGACATGCGCACCCAGTTTGGGCCTAATCTTAAAAGTTAATCATAAAACCCTGGGAAGGTGATCAAAGCATTTAAAGGAAATAAGAACGGTTTGAGATTATTTGGAGCCCGAGTCACGTGGAACTGGGGCAAGTTAAACACAAAGAAAACTGTTAAAGAAAGATTCGCCTAAATTGGCATGAGGGTCGTTCATAATAATGAGAATGAGAGTGTCGCCCAACGGTGCTTTAGAAGTGACAAATGAACAAACAGATGTTGAATGTAATTGTCAAGTCCAGCACCATCGGAAGAGACTATAAATCTATTGTTTAATTGTGTTGTTTGCACTTGGCATGTCTTGAAGACTGGAATGACGAAGGCATTTTGTTGTGCTACCCAAACACTCTATCCTTCGTTACCCCTTTTGAGCCTTATTTATTTTTCTTTCATACCCCTCGTTCGGAATCAGTAACAACGAAGTAAAAAAAGAGAAAGAAAGTAAACAACAACGAAAAAAAAGAAAAAAAAAAGAAAAGAAAAGAAAAGAAAATTGATAACAAAGAAAAAAAAGAAAATCAAATGAAAAAGAGGAATTGGGAACTACGTTTGACCTGATTCCTCAAAGAGGATACGTAGGCGCTTCACGGCCCGGTCATAGTTTTGAAAAATGAAAAAAAATTAAGTAAAATATCCCCCAGCAAGAAACTGGGGCAAAGGTTGCGTTTGATGTAAATAAATCTAATTCCGAAGGTTGTAATTAATAACCCAAAATTAATGTATTTTTTGAGCCTTTAATACCCTTTCTTTCTAGCCCTATCCAAAACCCACATTACGGTCCAAAGAAAGACCTTCCGATCAGTCTTCAAAAGATGCCAAGTTAGACAAATGAAGAGTCTTACCGGCGAACATAACATTCTGTTCCACAGCAGAAAGGACTCTAATCTCCAGCAGAAAGAGTCATACCGGCGACACTCCAAATCCCCAGCTGGAAAGTGATACAAATGAGAGAGTCTTATCGGTGAAAACCTTCACAGGCACCATAAGGCGATGAAAGCTGAGAGAAGAACCCAAAAATGAGAGAGACTTGATAGTGAAAACCCTCCGGGCACTACAAGTCGAATAAGATTGAGAATCAGATGGGGAATCGCCAATTGAAGATCTTGAAAGATGATTGACGGTAGAGGATAGGCCACATACGCATGTCATGGCCATTAGAGTCGGTATCTGCATTTGATAGGGTTTTTATTTATAGTTTCTTTTGTTAAAGAGTCATGTTTTTTTTCCTTTGTCTTTTTATTCTGTTCCCTTTTCTCTTTTTCCTTTCATAGAAAATCCCCAATAGAGTCTGTCTGGTCAGAACAAGTATGAAATGACTTCAAATAGGCCATCAGCTTTCCAAAATGAGATCTGACTAGTACATCCAAGTGGTATAGTCAGCAGGGAACAAACGCGAAGCCAGTGTCAAAAAGATATCCCCAGCAAAAGGGAATTGACAGAAGGATTGACAAGCGTCAAGAGGGATACCGTTGCCTTTATCAAAAGTTATAAACCTCAAGGCCAAAGCCCATGGACAAAGCAAGGAAAGCAGTGAGCATGATTTGGCGAAATCCATACTAGACTAAAAGGTCGGGGAAATGCCAGTTTCCGAGCTATGCCACAAAAGAAGAGGGATATCCCCAGCAGAAAGGGATTGTACCCAACAAATAAAATCATCCCCAACAAGTTGTGCAACGCAAAGCAAGGAAGGAAAAAAGGAAAAGCCATCCCGTTGGGAGTATCACAACCAACCACCATGTTTTAAACTAACAATTTTGTTTGATTTGAAACAGGTAAAGGAAACGGCATTGATGCAGAAACACATGCCACAAGGGATATTATCAAACTGGGGCAGAAAATTTTCCTTCCATTTAGAAAAATTTTCTGGAAGTCAGGTACCCCCAGCTGATAACATTTTACCCCCCCAACAGGTAAGTAAATCAATGGAGGTAGTCTTTGAAGGAAGAAGCTATGCAAAAACAAAACAAAAAAGGGAATAATAAAAAAAAGAATAATAAAAAGAAAAAAAAAAAGGAAAGTCATCCCCGTCTAAATAATCCCCAACAGTTTCGAGGGAAGACAACACAGGTAAGTAAATAATTCAAAAAAAAAAAGAGAAAGCGAAGGTTTCATTAATAGGAGACGCACTTCCTAGTTTGAAATCGTTAGAGTTCTGCCCATAGGAGATGCATTTCCTCCTAAGTTCGTTTTAGTTGCACCCATAGGAGATGCATTTTCTCCTAAGTTTTAGTTTTACCCATAAGAGATGCATTTCCTCCTAAGATTATTTTAGTTTCGCCTCATAGGAGATGCATTTCCTCCTAAGTTTACTTTCACCCATAGGAGATGCATTTCCTCCTAAGTTTATTTTACCCATAGGAGATGCATTTCCTCCTAGGTTTAGTTTTTACCCATAGGAGATGCATTTCCTCTTAAGTTTAGTTTCACCCATAGGAGATGCATTTCCTCCTAAGTTTAGTTTTTACCCATAGGAGATGCATTTCCTCCTAAGTTTACTTTCACCCATAGGAGATGCCTTTCCTCCTAAGTTTATTTTACCCATAGGAGACGCATTTCCTCCTAAGTGGTTGTTAAAAATAAAAAATAAAAAAAAATAAAAAAAAAAGAAAAATCTTAGTCTGATTAATCTTTCTCCTAAGATACCAAAAAAGCAAAACCTAGTCTGATGAACCTTCTCCTAGGATCAAAATCTTAGTCTGATGAATCTTTCTCCTAAGATAGAGACCTAGTCTGATGAACCTTCTCCTAGGATCAAAATCTTAGTCTGATGAATCTTTCTCCTAAGATACCAAAAAGAAAAGACCTAGTCTGATGAACCTTCTCCTAGGATCAAAATCTTAGTCCGATGAATTTTTCTCCTAAGATAGAGACCTAGTCTGACGAACCTTCTCCTAGGATCCAAATCTTAGTCTGATGAATCTTTCTCCTAAGATACCAAAAAACAAGACTGACCTAGTCTGATGAACCTTCTCCTAGGATCAAAATCTTAGTCTGATGAATTTTTCTCCTAAGATAGAGACCTAGTCTGACGAACCTTCTCCTAGGATCCAAATCTTAGTCTGATGAATCTTTCTCCTAAGATAACCAAAAAACAAAAAATGACCTAGTCTGATGAACCTTCTCCTAGGATCAAAATCTTAGTCTGACGAATTTTTCTCATAAGATAGAAATCTTAGTCTGATGAATCTTTCTCCTAAGATAACAAAAAGAAAAGACCTAGTCTGATGAACCTTCTCCTAGGATCAAAATCTTAGTCTGACGAATTTTTCTCCTAAGATAGAGACCTAGTCTGACGAACCTTCTCCTAGGATCAAAATCTTAGTCTGATGAATCTTTCTCCTAAGATAACAAAAAAGCAAAACCTAGTCTGATGAACCTTCTCCTAGGATCAAAATCTTAGTCTGATGAATCTTTCTCCTAAGATACCAAAAAAAACAAGACCTAGTCTGATGAACCTTCTCCTAGGATCAAAATCTTAGTCTGACGAATTTTCTCCTAAGATAGAGACCTAGTCTGATGAACCTTCTCCTAGGATCAAAATCTTAGTCTGATGAATCTTTCTCCTAAGATACCAAAAAGAAAAGACCTAGTCTGATGAACCTTCTCCTAGGATCAAAATCTTAGTCCGATGAATTTTTCTCCTAAGATAGAGACCTAGTCTGATGAACCTTCTCCTAGGATCCAAATCTTAGTCTGATGAATCTTTCTCCTAAGATAACCAACAAACAAAAATGACCTAGTCTGATGAACCTTCTCCTAGGATCAAAATCTTAGTCTGACGAATTTTTCTCCTAAGATAGAGACCTAGTCTGACGAACCTTCTCCTAGGATCCAAATCTTAGTCTGATGAATCTTTCTCCTAAGATAACCAAAAATCAAAAAATGACCTAGTCTGATGAACCTTCTCCTAGGATCAAAATCTTAGTCTGACGAATTTTTCTCCTAAAATAGAAATCTTAGTCTGATGAATCTTTCTCCTAAGATAACAAAAAGAAAAGACCTAGTCTGATGAACCTTCTCCTAGGATCAAAATCTTAGTCTGACGAATTTTTCTCCTAAGATAGAGACCTAGTCTGACGAACCTTCTCCTAGGATCAAAATCTTAGTCTGATGAATCTTTCTCCTAAGATAACAAAAAGAAAAGACCTAGTCTGATGAACCTTCTCCTAGGATCAAAATCTTAGTCTGACGAATTTTTCTCCTAAGATAGAGACCTAGTCTGATGAACCTTCTCCTAGGATCCAAATCTTAGTCCGATGAATCTTTCTCCTAAGATAACCAAAAAACGAAAAGACCTAGTCTGATGAACCTTCTCCTAGGATCAAAATCTTAGTCCGATGAATTTTTCTCCTAAGATAGAGACCTAGTCTGACGAACCTTCTCCTAGGATCAAAATCTTAGTCTGATGAATCTTTCTCCTAAGATACCAAAAAAAAGGGAAAAGAAGAAAAGAAAAAAAAAGAAAAGAAAAACGTTTGAAAAAAAAGGAGTCATTTTCCTAAATCCAGGCGCCCACCTGTATAACGAGAGGAATACATTTTGTTGAACCCAGGCGCCCACCTGAATAACGAGAGGAATACATTTCAGTATTTGCATTTCAAGTTCCAGGCGCCCACCTGTATAACGAGAGGAATACATTTCAGTCTTTACTTTCAGGTGTTGAAATTGGGAGCCCGCCCATAATAACAGAGGCATACATTCAGTTTTACTTTCAAGTGTTGAAGTTGGGAGCCCGCCCAGATAACAGAGGCATACATTTCAGTCTTTACTTTTCAAGTATTGAAGTTAGGCGCCCACCTGTATAACAAGGGAATACATCCTAATCTAGTGTTTAGTTCACTCTCAGCACTGCATCAGTAGTATCAGTGGGCTACGATTTTGCTAACGACTCACAAACCTCCCCAGTGCAAACTGGGTTAGGAAATTTTGTTTGTTTTATTTGTTTTGATTGTCAGGGACCTGCCTGTAGAACGGAGTTTGTTGCGTGTCGCAGATAGAAGAAGTCAGGAGTCCGCCTGTAGAACGGAGAAACATACAGTGACCCACTGGAAAGCAGAAGGTTACAACAAAAATCCCCAGCACTCAATCCAAGATAGAAGCAACAAGAAGCTCGCCCCAAGAATGCAAGTCAACAGTCTGGGATGATCAATAGAAGCTGGTCACCAAAAAACAAAAAAAAACAAGAAGAAAAAAGAGAAAAAAAAGAAAAAAAGAAAAAGAACCCAAATTACGGAAGTGGAGAACAAATGTGGTCTGCTCAAGAACTAGTACCTACAACTAGCAAGTATCAAGGTTCAGATCCAAAGTCTGTATGAAGCACCATTCAAGACTCAAGACCAAGTTTCAGAAGACTTAAGAGATAGGAATCCTTGTAACTAGTAGCTGATAGGCTTAGTTAGTCTTTTTCAGTTTTCATTTTTTTTGTAATGACAGGACCGCGGACCGGAACCTCGACGGAACGGCACCTCGATCGGCTCTTCACCTCGGTACACTCTACCATCTCCCTCTCATCCCGAACTACACGTGGCCTGATTCCTGTATAACCAAGGATATGTAGGCAGCTCAGATACCAGGGCTCGGTCACATTCCCTCCCTTTCCTTAAGTGTAGTCCGTCCAAGTAATGGTCGGGTCAAAAACATGTCTAGTCGTTCTTTGTCGGAAAACTCTTCGTGTTTCCAGTCAAAGAGGGGCAGCTGTAAGCACGTGATTTTTGACCCTCCCCGAGAATTTTCACATTTTTAGCGTGAATATGTGAAACTGGGTCTAGTATAGCTATTTTAACTATTTTTACTTTATTTCGTTGCAAAAAGAAAAATTTCAAAAAATATATATATAAATTTTAGTTTATGTATCTCTCATAAACTTGAAAAATACAAAAATTGCACTTTATTTTTGTACTTTATATAATTTTGAAAATTACAAAAAATATAGTTCTATTAAGGTTTTATATTCATTTTAACTTTGAAAAATACAAAAATATTACCTCATATTTTATCTTAATATTTTAAAAATAAAAAACGAAAATTACAAAAATAGTTTTATTAATATTTTTGTAGCTATTTTAAATCTTGAAAAATATTTAAAAAAAAATATAGTTTTGTTTAAATACTAGTCTTATTTTTGGTAGTTATTTTGCTTACATAGGACTAATTAAACAACGTGTTCCTATTTCTCGGGTCCGGGCAAAAGAATAATATTCGGGTTCAAACTACCCGGTTTTAGGCCTAATTTCGGACCTAACCCATAATAAACCGTGTCCAGGACACATGGGGAACCCCACCACGCGTGGGGGACATATGCCTTGAACCCCACCACGTGTGGGCTCATTTTTCTGGGCAAAGCCATGTCAAATACACGGACTAACATTTGGAAAAGGGACTTTTTTGAATTTTTGGAGGAAAGACTACTGTTCACTCATCTTCTTCCTAAAAAAGGAAGAAGACCAAAAACCCTAAAAACTCCATTCCCTACTGCCTCACGACCACCCGACCAACTCCCCCATCACCACCGTCCGACACCACCACAAACGATCCCCTCTCCGTCCCACGACCAACAGCAACCACCCTACTGTCCGAACGCGACTCCTCCATTACCACCATCAACGACCAAACAGCCCGTCCCTTCAAAACGCCATAACCACCACCCAAACGACCACCCTACTGTCCAAACGACCTCTCGCTCCCCAGCAGTGAATCGAACCAAGCGTCCTTCACTCGCTCATCGTCTCACACAGCCACGACCACTCCTCCTCCTCCTCCTAGCTAGCTCCGTTTCGTCCAGCTCCCCCTCTCGTCGTCCCTCCCGTCCTTCACTCCCTCATCCGAGTCGACAAATCAAATAACCAGTGAACACCATCGGAAAAACCAGTGGTTTCGCCATCGAACAGTAGCTGTGACTGCGCTGCTGCCTCGCGCCACCAGCTCCCTCCATAGCTGCTCCTCCCTCACATCCAAACGACCCCTTTGCTTCATATCCATGTACCAACTGCTGCGTCAAAAATATACAGCAGCCACCAACAATCTTGGGCGTTGACAGTTTTGGGGTCCAAGCTTTCCATCGAGGTCGTCTTTGGTTCGTCGAGGTGTTTGTCCGAGGTTTCGTCGTTGTTCCGCGTCCAGTGAGGTCTGGCTTGAATTCCGTCGGGGTCGTGTTTGTCGTCCTGAGTTGGCCGAGGTTCAAAGGTTAGTAAACCTCAAGCATTAAATAAGGAAATGTTACGTTAAATGTTCGAAGATGCAATATATAAATTGATATGATAATTTTCTGCTTATGTTTTCACCATATGCGTTTTGTTCATTTTTGGTGTTATGTATTTTTGTTTATTTGATATCATTTAATTAAGTAGGGTTAGTTGTTCCATGACACAGTTTAACGTCAATTTGTTCGTCTTTTCCCTTGCTTAGTTCATTCGGACAAAACTAGCATTACTTGTTGTTATTACTTCCAAACCACTCATTTTGCTAGATTCCTTTTATTAAATTTGTAACGAGTTATGAGATTTCAGTTGTAAATAGGCTATAAGGTTTAGTATTGTTAAAGGCATAAAAATGGCATCCCTTTAAAAATATAAAAATAAAAATAAATAATAATAAATAAAAAATAAGTAAAATGAGACGAGCCTCGCCAAATAAAAGGGACAAATTGCGGGGCCCTCTAAATGTATATATTAAATACTTAGATTCCGGGAGGGGCCGTTTAGCAAATTTCACGGCCCTACCCAAAAAATAATAATGCGCTAGTTGCTTTAGGCGCGCCTTTAATAACGTTATCTCCCTAAACTCGGGTGCACATTTATGTGACCCAAATCCAAATCTCAATGAAATCGAAATGTGTCTCTAATCACGGGTATATTGATTATGGCGTGGCCCGAGATGCATTTCCACGACGTTGTAAATTCCTTTTAATAATAAATGAGATGAGCCTCGTCGAATAAAAATACAAATTGTGGGGCCCTCAGTAAATACTGGTTTCAAAATTACTTAGAATTCAGGAGGTCCGTTTAGCGAATTTCACGGCCTTCCCAAAATAATAACACGCTAGTCTCTTTAGGCGCGTGTTTAATAATCTACTTTCTTAAACTTGGGTGTGCATTACATGCGACCCGAATCCAAATCTCAAAACATCAAATAAAATACGTTCCGGATTGTGGGCGCATTTCATGTGACACAGTCCAAAGACGTATTTTAAGCGATGTTCACATTTTTTAAAAATAATAATAACAAAGTGGTAAAAAGTTAAAATTGGCACATTGGTTCATAATTGTATTTAAAATCAGATAAATAAGCCGAATATAACAGTTGAGCGACCGTGCTAGAACCACGGAACTCGGGAATGCCTAACACCTTCTCCCGGGTTAACAGAATTCCTTATCCGGATTTCTGGTACGCAGACTGTAATATAGAGTCATTCTTTTCCTCGATTCGGGATTAAAATTGGTGACTTGGGACACCCTAAATCTCCCAAGTGGTGACTCTGAAATTAATAAACCAATCCCGTTTCGATTGTCCTTTAATTGGAAAAAACTCCCTTGTACCCCCTCGGGTGCGTAAAAAGGAGGTGTGACACCGGGCGACAGGGGATACGACTCAGGCCAGCAGCAGCACTGAAGCACACAGGCTGCGGGACTCACTGATTTACTTAGGTTTTTAGTTTGTGTAAATAGTGCATTATGTATATAATGATAACAATTATCTTTTAACAACATTTATATTTTAATTGCATTTAAACAACAGTTTTACTTAAACAGTACACAAGAAACACAAACATTGCAAAACGTAGTACTATACTAGAACTAAAACCATCACTGCACAAAAGATAGCAGTACATAGAAAAACAAACAATAGAACTAAAATCATCACTGCACAAAGGATAACTAAAATCAGTTTTTTTCACATGGTTTTCATCTTTTTCAGAACGACAAGACGACTCCATAAAACGTAGTACTATACTACGCTTTATGTGTTAAATTTTTCTGCAATAAACCAGCTTTTTTCACATGGTTTTCATCTTTTTCAGAACGACAAGACAACTCCATAAAACGTAGTACTATACTACGCTTTATGTGTTAAATTTTTCTGCGATAAACCAGCTTTTTCACATGGTTTTCATCTTTTTCAGAACGACAAGACAACTCCATAAAACGTAGTACTATACTACGCTTTATGTATTTTGTCTCGCCTATAAATAACGGCATCATTATAGTTATTTTGTGTGCTAAAAAATTAGTAAAAGCAAATATTTCATTAAAAGTAAGGTTTTTTTTTACTAAAAGCAAATATTTCATCAAATGGCTCAACTTCTTCGTGCACCAAAGTGCAACTGTGGAAAAGAATGCTCGATGCAAAATTGTTGGGACGACGGTGAAGTTGGACGCCGCTACTGGTGCTGTATAAACCAGTTATACAAGGTTTCCGGCGAACCTATTTGTGATTTTCAGGAATGGGTTGATGAACCATGTTATCAGGAATGCTACAAAGAACAACTGCAGTTTCTTCATAATATGTGTTTATGCCAACGGGAAACACAAAGAGAAAGCGATAGAATTATTGTAGAAATGAGGGAAACTGAAGGAGGTGGGAGAAGAAAAATGGAAAGCACAATGGAATTGTGAAGCACAAAAGGAACGAAAAGAAAAATATAAACGGGAATTTGCGGAGGTGAAGGCGAAACTGAAAGAGGTAGAAGAAGAAAAAGAACGAATGGAAGAACGGTTTAAGTGGTTGGAGCGGAGAATAAATGGCAACCGGGACTAAACATTTGCTTGTATGTGTTTAGTGTATTTTTCATATTTCATGTATTTTTATTATGTTGGCCTGTTATGTTTGTGTTTGTGCCGTAGTAATGCTTTATTTTAATTGAAGTGCAAGTTAAGTTTAAGTGCTTGTGTTGTTATATGAAACTATCAAACCACGCTTTACATATTACATTTCCTACAATTAAACAACTTTTTCTTCACTCATTTCAAATTGCGGAACATAATTTTATTTGATATATATTGCAACATACACAAGTAAAAACATGTATTACAAAAAACAATACCAAAATAAAAGATTAGGGGTATCCTTGATAGTTGGGTACATTCGACGAACTTGCACCAGGAGCCGGATTACCACTGCCACGCACACCACCTGAAGGACATTTACGATGGTCGTGTCCTATTTGCGAGCATATGCAACATTTACGCGCATAAACGGTGTCACCAATATCCATTTGGTTCCGTATACGCGTTCTCTTTTGCACTTGCAGCTTGCGCAAATAGTCCTTGTTACACTCCATCTTAAAAGGTTCCGGCGGCCAATAATGCTCAGCACCTAATGGCTGCAACTTCCCACTATACGTGTCTATGTATGCAACAACACTGTATTGCCTATCAATATAGTTTGTTGCCCCATATCCAACTTGTTGAAAGCACTTCAACGCATGTGCGCACGAGCATGTGGTAGATGGTCCATTTCCCACATGAACATAACCTTCTATTTTCATTCACCGTCTGTAGATTATTCCCACGGTGTCCGCGGATAGCGGTCTTAACTTCAAAAATACCCCGTTCATGATCGTACTGAAGAAATGAATGCCACTGTGCTCGCCTCCTGGACCTTTCAAATCTTTTCATGGGTATTGGCATAAATTGAACACCCCTGTCCATTAATGCTGATGCAGCTGCATGCCTTTCAACAAACCTCTCCGCACTCTGTTTGAATGTCATGCGGACCATGGCAGTGACAGGCAGTCCACGGGAAGACTTCAACAAGCCGTTGAATGACTCCGACACGTTTGTAGCTGGCTCCCCATCATCTGCCGCCATCAGCATGCAATGTCCATATGTGAAGCTCATGCCCCATCAACCAAGTATAGGCTCGTGGTTCTAACTGCCGGATCGCTTCCATGCGCCTCGTGAATTTGCACTGCTGGTGCTCAGTTGCAGCCAACCATATTAAGTCATGCAATGCCTTGTTAGGATATTTCTTCTGGAAATTGGCCTTCAGGTGACGCACACAGTAATGGTGGTATGCATATGGTTCCTTCCATTCAGGCAAGTGACGTATATAACTTAAAATACCACCATGTCGATCAGATATTAGATAAATACCTGAACTCTGTTTGACAACGTGCTGCTTCAAGTGGTTCAAAAAAAGCGTCCATGCCCGTTGGCATCTACTGCAACTACAATCAAAAGCTTAATATCATACTTTCCATATACATGAGTACCGTCTATGGAAATAACAGGACGGCAATGCACAAAACCATCAATTGCTGGTTTAAGTGACCAGAACACATAGTTGTAAATATATTCGGGTCTGTCCGGACTCCGCTCACGCCTCCATTCAACAACAGTCCCGGGGTTAAAGTGTTGTAGTGCGGCCATGTACCTGGGCAGATTTGAAAAAGACTTATCTCAGTCGCCATAAATAAGTTCAAAGGCACGTTTGCGACCGAGATATGCCTTTCTTTTGGTTATAGTACAACCATACTCCTGGTGGACGGCTGTAATACACTCTTTAATCTTGAACCTAATGGACACTTCCAAATATGGAATCAAGACAAGAGAAATCAAGTCCACATCCAAGTTGAAGTGATTCTCATTGTATGTGTCCATTTCACATCTGTGCTCGCTAATAAATTTACCCACTTTCCACAAACCTAATTTCTTCTTGGTGGCACGCAACATCCAGTGACAACCCATAAAGTCTCTACGGCATACAACCTTGTATTTCTCCCTAGTTGATTCACTTACCGTCATCTCATGGCACTCTCTTATACTGTAGATTTTTACAGCCCTAATTAGGTGAGCTTTATCGGGGAAATACATGCCCTTTGTCAGAACAAATGGTCTAGACTCATCCCACATCGCTGACCGAAATTCATCATCATCCCTTGTGAGGGCATCCACGTTCGACATGCTTGGCAAATTATCAAGGTAGGGAATATTCCACTCATGAAATGGCACGTGGGACTCGTACACTCTTGGTCTAGCTGGAGGTGGAGGAACATGCTCCCTCGTCAACTCAGGTTCAACATTCACTTCCTCCTCCTCATCACCCTCATCATGGAAGGGTGTGTCATCGCCAGACTCATCCGCATTGTTGTCATAATCACTATCATCTTCCTGACTCTGCGCATCTGCCAAATCACGAGTAAATACGTCGTCTATGGGCAACTGTGTGAGGTCAGGAGCTTCAAGAAGCTCGTTTTCACTGCACATAAAGAACAAAATGATAAGTTACCCAACTAGATAAATACTTTAGATATAGCTATATCACTTTACTTACAAGTCGTACTGTATTGACGTTTCATGATGGATATTTTCTTGTTGGTGATGACTCCCAGATGGACCACCATGGTCCAATACTCCAGAACTACGCATATTCCAACTAGGGGCAGGGTCATAACTTGTAAAATTCATATCCGGACGGTACCCCCTATGAAAAATATGAGTGTTAATACAAATCCAATTAAAACATAAATTAAACATCGCTAAAGCGTAGTAAAATTGAAGTTTACCAGTCGTCTTGTTGATTATCTAAAGTCGAAAAATTATTTTGTGGCTGCTCATTCGCTGGTGGTGACAAGTTTAAATCAAGGCAAGCTCTTTCATCACCAATCTGTCCGACAAAAACTGCTCCAGAATAACCACCCGATGACTGGGGGTTATCCCTACTATGCACGCCATAATTATTGGGAACGTCTTCCACCTTGACGTACATTTCCAATAATTTTATTACAATAAATTCCCTATATTCATCCGGAATCAGCAAAAAATCTCTAAGAGTTTCATCATCCTCGATGTTAAACTCAGAATAATAAGCAAACCCCTGCGGAGTCACTGAATACGGAAATCTACCGGCTATTTTAAGGTTAACCGAACGCCTCCTCTCATTCATTTTTTTACGTAACAACGATACCAATTTATCGTACTCCATAGTAAGCGGCAATTTAACATGACATTGTGGAGGTGAGCTATACCTCACAGAGTTATTCTCCAACACAACCTCACCCCCCCCCCCAATATAGTGAAACCCTTATTTTTGCCACTTCAGACATTGTAAAAAAATAATTGATAAGAAGAAGAGAGAAGTATGAACGTAAGTTTGAAATAAAGTATTGAATGAATTTTTATAAAATTGAAACGCCTTTAAATAAGGCAAGTCCGACGTTGGGGTGTAGAATTTTTCTATGTAAAACGCAGTACAATACTACGTTTTATGTATTAATTTATTGTTATGTCAGTTCATTATTGGTGGGGGCAAAAACCAGAGTACAACGCAATTATTTAATGTAAAACGCATTATTATATTGCGTTTTACAAATATATCTTAGTAAAACGCAGTATAGTACTGCAAATTACAAAACAAAAAAATAATTTTTTAAGTAAAACACAGTACTATACTGCGAATTACTTTAACGGCAAAATTTCCGTTAAAGTAACTCGCAGTATAATACTCTGTTTTACTCATTTATATAACTTTTTTTTTAAAGTAATACAAAAGTGTTTTTTGTCCAAAAAATTATTAAAAAGGTTAAACAGAACACCAACAATTAAAAGGTGTTTAAAATAATTAAAATAGGTGTATGATATACCAGAATATGAACAATACATACCATCCATGTAGTAGATATGGGCTACAATATTATGTGGTTACATATTTAAATTTCTTTTATCACTCTCCATATAAAATCTTGAGATAAAGATAGTAATCAAATCCCATTCATTACATCAGGAGAGGTGAAGGGAAGAGAGAAGGAGCATATTACGCTACTGATGAAATTTGAACCCACCATCCCAACTATAGAAGACAAAAGATTCACCAGGTGAGATACGCCTCAACTCCATCTTAGTATGCATGTGTTATGTAATAGCTCCTATGAATTATTTCAGATGTCTCAAATTATAATTGACGTGCAAACTTGTGCAAGTGATAACAACAACAATAATATACCCAATATTATCCCACACCATGGAGTTCTGAAAAGGATAATGTGTACGCAAACTTTACCCTTACTTTGTGAGAATTAAGAGATAGAAACCTCGGCTCAGGAATGTGCAAGTTATGACGAGAATATTTTATAAATAAGTACCTCAAATTATAGCCGATGCACAAACTTTTTTAATGATAATTAAAATTGACACCAAACTTTTGGAAGTGGTATGAGGGAATATTACTTGCTCAATTGTTCTTTTCAAATCTGAATTTATGGTTGTACATAGAAAAAAAAGCGAACTAATAGATGAAGGTTGTGGAAGCTTTGCTAATGCCAGTTAGTTTATGTTTAGTTGTTATATTTTTTATCTCAACTATATCGATTGGGCAAGTGTGGGATTATGGAAAGATTAGTTAATATAATCGCAATCATTCCTAGTCATCGTGATGGGAAGTGAGAGAAACTAAGGTGTAATTACAATGTAGATTTCTACAATGCGTCAAAGTCATTGTCCATATATCTATCCACGCAAGAAACTTGTCAATGAAGGCTTGTTTAAATTATTCATCTAATCAAACTTTTTGTAGCATAATGCCCTAATCCTCCACTTTTCATCAATTTTTTTTAATCTTTACAATCATATTCTTGGAAGATAACAGTAACTTTCAAGACCAAAGTGTATTAAATTATTAAACGGTCAGAACCACATCTTAATGTCATTATCATTAGGTTTATCGATTGGACATAATTAAATTGTCGGCGGATTAGCCGCACCCCTATGGTGTGTAACATCCTATCTCTTTATTTCTTTCTAGAAAGCAAATTAAAGAAGAATGATCTAACAGTACTCATATCTCAAATAATTCCATAACAGTTTGGTGTTAAGAATATTATTGATGAATATAGAAAAAACTAAAGCAATCAATTAGTGTAAAATCAGTGGCAGATGCAGGACTTTTGTTAAGGGGGTTCAAAAAAAAATAAAAAATTAAAAAAGAATGTGGCTAGAAGGGAATTGAATTAACGACATTAAAAGATATTAAACCCCCTTGACCACTAAGCTAAGCTTTTGGATTGTGTCAAAGAGATTCAAAATATAAAATATAGAGGTACAAATGTGCCGTGTAATTTTCCGGCGAAGGAAGTTCGGGTGACCCCTTCCACCCCTAAATCCGCCGAGTCCATTACTCAAATGGTCACTCAACTATCTCAAATTATCTCCTAAAGTCACTTTTCTTTCGTTTGTAACAACAAAGTCACTGAACTATGCCTATTGCACTCAGAAGGTCACTCAACTAGATTTTCCAAATTTCTGATTGCCAAATATCTATTTTACCCTCTAAATTATAAACATTTATCTTCTTTTTATTTTTTTAAACTTTTTAATATTATGATTTTTCCCTTTTTAATTTATATTATGGACTTACCTATAGAACAAATAAATATTATTTATAAATTAAAAACTAAAAAGTATTTAAGCATATATAATGCTGGAATAATAAAATAATGAGCATAGTAAAAAAAATTAATTAGAATAATTTGTTAGTAATAAAAATTTTAGTATTAACAACAAAAATTCAAAAATTTATTTACAAAATTCAGAATGAAAGAAAATAAATGTGGTAAAATATATATTCCATGCACGTAATATAAAATAATTATTTAAATAAAGGTATTTTTATAATATACATTAGATATTCTTGAAAATTATGCTCAATTATATTATTATGTTTCTACCAACTTTCCGACGACAAAGTTATGTCACCGGAAAGCAGGGGGACTATCAGTATAGAGTAAAATATGCTATGTTAAGTCGCGCATGAAATTCATATAATATAATTGAGCATAATTTTCAAAAATATAAAATGTATATTATAAAAATACTTTTATTTAAATAATTATTTTATATTATGTATATGAAATATATATTTTACAACTTTTATTATGAATTGTGTAAATAATATTTTTAATTTTTTTTGTTAATACTAAAATTATTCTTACGATAAATTATTCTAATTAATTTTGTTACTATGTTCATTATTTTGTTATTCCAGCATTATAGATTCTTAAATATTTTTTTTAATTTATAAATAATATTTATTTATTCTATAGGTAAGTCCATAATATAAATTAAAAAGGAAAAATTATAATATTAAAAAGTTTTAAAAAAATAAAAGAAGATAAATGTTTATAATTTAGAGGGTAAAAAAAAAGGTATTTGATAATTCAAAATTTGAAAAATCTAGTTGAGTGACCTTCTGAGTGCAATATGCATAGTTCAGTGACTTTATTGTTACAAGGAAAAGAAAAATAATTTTAGGAGATAATTTAAAATAGTTGAATGATCATTTGAGTAATTGACTCTAAATCCACCCGATAGTAAAATAGTGCATCAATATTCTTATTGGAGAATGAATCCATGCTCGTGTCAGCTAAACATACTCGCATATGATATACTAATATATCTTCGTCGAAATTAAAACCTTTTAAAAGAAAACTTGTGCAATTGAAGATATTGAATATTTAGTTTCTAATGTAATTACATCAACTAAGACCAGCCAAAAATGATGCCGACAAAACATTTATCCACGTAATTATCTCTTTTATCAATATGTAGTTTCTTTCAACATGCATTTTTTCCTTTTTCCTTTTCGATTAAAACAAATCTGTATGGACCACTTTAGACAAGTCCAATCAAAGATTTAATGCATTAATATTAGTATAATAAAGCCTAATTGTAGACCATATCATTAATTTATTTCTTCAGTATACTCTATGTTCATTGCTTTCTACAAACCTAAGGGCTAAATGCACGGAGAGTGAGGGACCAGAGGATGGTCTAGTTCTAGGAATGAGACTTCAAAAAGACTAACGATAGCAACCTCTTAACATCCAAAACCAGTACTGCTATATATATAACTGTAATAATAAGAGTGGCTTAGGTTGAATGGTCAAATAACTAATTAATACTTTTGCAATTAAAAGCAACACATTGTTTGGCTTCATGCTGAATGATTAACTCGTGCGTCTAGAATCACCGGTGGCCCAGTGGCGGAGCTACAATATTATGGATTCCGATAAATTCAATAGTTTTTTTTTAGATTTGTACTTGTATTAGAAAAATTAGTAAAAAATATAATTATTTAATTTTGAATCCACTAACTATTAAACACATATAATAAATAAAAGAATAGTAAATATCCGAGCTATATAATTTCTCAATTCTAACACAAGGTATTTATTAGTAAGAATGTACTTCTCAGATCAAATAGAATGATTTTGTTGTATCGAGAATAATACCAAGTCATTTCATGAATAACATGTGACAATTATGAATTAACCAACCAATAAAATCACTTGTTACAAATAAGATTTTGTTATTGCATCGAAAGAGATAAATGTTGACTAATCTGGCTAACATTAAACTTGGTAAAATGAAGTGGTTGAGTAATTGAAAAATGATATTATTCTGGAATACACATTGAATATTGAAATTACGTATTGATGGCAATAAACCTACAAACTGCATCTCTAGTTGCTCATATTATCTGTTTTTCCTTAGGTTATTTGAAGAATAATATTTGAATTGAACAAAAAAGCTGTGTGCCTCCCACTTGCATAGTGGAAATATATACAAATCGTACACAAAAGCCTCTACCAGCATATACCACTTTTATTAGAATGTGTAATAAAGTTTGCAACGCGTAAACCATAAAAAAGATAAGTATGTTTTGCTTTCGAAACGTACTCCCCAGATAGGCTAAAACCAAAATAAATTAGTGTTTCTTTTTTTAGAGGGAAAAAAGAAGAAGAGAGAAGAATATAATATATAAAAAGTGGCACACCATTCCTTTCTCTCGTGTCCTTTGCTTCATCCACTTCCAAGATTATTCCACGTAGAATTTACGTATGTCAGCTATTGTAAAATGTAGTACAATGTCTGGGTGGATGTATGCTTATGAAACATGATTTACTCTGTGTGTGTGTGTGTGTGTGTAATTAAAGTATGAATAGTGTTTATCTTGGTCAACCTAAGAAGAGAGAAAGATTATAAAGAGACAACACGGTTTATATATATTTTACTTAAACAAAAAGAAAAAAGAAAAAAGATAATATGCTCATTCTAAATTGGTCCCTTGCTCATTTCTTGCTCTTTAATTAGAAATTTATTATTTATTAATCATCTTTTTCCAAACACTCCTTTCCAAAAGAAATCCGATTCTTTTTCTCATTACAACTAGACCCATAAACCTCGAAACCTTGCTTATATATTAACAATACCAGCGTGTAAAATATTAGTAACTCATTTCACTCAAATCCCAGAAAATGATCTGCAATACAAGGCTGAGTCTAAGCTTATTAGGATCATCAGGAGAATCTACTACTCCTAATGATAGTACTATTCATCAACATAACAACAAGAGAAAATCAAACGAAGATCAAGAATTAGATATTAATCCTCTCCCTTCTTTAACTCTTTGCTTATCATCTTCAGCAGTTAATTCGTCGGTAATAAGTGCTACCGTTTCTTCATTTTCTAACTCAAGTGTCAAAAGGGAAAGAGATGCTAGTTTTGAAGAAGAAGTAGAATTGGATACAAATAAAGTAATTATTTCTCCAAAGTTAGACGATGTTGATCAGGAACAAGATGAAGATCATGAATTTGGTACGAGGAAGAAACTTAGACTTAATAAGGAGCAATCTGCCATTTTAGAAGATAGCTTCAAAGAGCATAGTACTCTTAATTCTGTAAGTCACCTTTAACCTCTCTTTTTTTCCTTCTCTTGTTCATAAATATTTGAATTATTCTGAAGTTGATCCTTTTTTATTTTAAATTCAAATTTTCAGAAGCAAAAGCGAGATCTAGCAACACGATTAAGTTTACGTCCTCGACAAGTGGAAGTATGGTTTCAGAATCGAAGGGCCAGGTAGATAAAATCATAATCAACCCCGCTAGCTTTATTATAATTTGGCTAGTATGTGAATTTGGATCTGTGATTTTGTGATTATAAAACTTTATTTCCGGTTTCAAATTGATTTTTCATTTTATTATTTTTCAAGATGTGTCTGTTTATTGTAGTACATACACATTATATTTACAGAAATTGTTATTCATGCATATATTTAGTGAATTTTTCTAGTAAAATGGTGTCAGATGACACTCTTGTGCCAAGGTGTCTTCGCTAGTGGTGGAATCAGAATTTTATTTAGGGATGTCAAAATTCTAAAAAGTAAATACGGAAGAAAAAAGGGAAAACAATATATAGTATATATACATAAAAAAAAAAATTGACCTAGCTATATATACAGCATAAGGCGAAATGGTGTTAATTAACACCCCTTAGCATAAGATGACTCCGCCACTGGACTCTTCGCCACTGCTTGTCCAAATGCTTTTTCAGCTTTTCTTGATATATATTCTAAGTTTTCTAATAGAAAATTGTTGAAACTCAGCTCCCATTTCTCCAATATAAAAAAAATTACGTAATTAATAATTGCGCGTGTCATGATCTTCTTCCTTTCAATCTTATAGAAAAAACGTCATTTTGTTTTCTTTTTCTTTGATTGACAACAGGACTAAGCTGAAACAAACAGAAGTAGACTGTGAAATACTGAGAAAATGTTATGAAGATTTAAAAGTCGAGAACAGAAGGCTAAATACAGAACTGCAAGAGCTGAAATCTCTGAAAATGGCAGCTCCCTTTCGTGTTCAATTATCGGCGGCCACCCTTAGCATGTGCCCGTCGTGCGAGAGAACCTACGGCGGCGGCAGCGGCGGCGACAACTCAGCCACCAAAATCTCTTTCTCAATCGGAGATCAGAAGCCTAACTTTTATGGTTCCTTCGCAAATTCATCTGCAGCTTTGCTAAGCTAAAAGGATCTTAGTTAACATGAAGACTAGCTAATATAGGTTTATGTATTTATTAATTAGCTACGTATATTGTTAAATCCAATATATGTAAAGTGAGGAACATATATTTCTGTAGTTACGTTCTCTACATACCAAGTATTTTGAATTAATCTTTTTAGAGACTTTGTACATATGTATATTCTTTAAATGTAGTTATGTGGAAATAAAAGTTCCATCTCTATATATATAGTAATTACTTAAGACTCTATTAGAGCTACTGCTTTGATTTTGACTTTTTGTAATATAAATTTACTAGCTAAACCAAGAATGCTCAGTTTAGGGGGCTATATTTTCATATGTATAGGTAGTGATAGTGTTTTGGATGGTAGTTTCTATATTTTCATATCTATATGTAATAAGATCAGCATTAATAACTGTACACAGGCATATACTAAAATTCTATGGTAACTAAATGGTGTTTCAAGTTTGATTAATCGGTTTTGATATATCTGATCATACGTTCAAGTAATTGTTAGAAAGAGCATAGCTTTATATTCTTAATTACATCTTCAACATTAGGGATGGTTGATATATTGAGTATTTGTTTAACAGTTTGCTAGCAGATACAATGAAAGAAATGTAAATTAAAGCTAGTAATCCTATCAAAATACAACTACCCATAATAAAAATTTATGGACTTATTGATATATACTACTTTGATTAACAAAGGAATTAAAGTTTAAAACAGCTAATATAAGCTATCTGTTACCAATGCGGATCGATAAATAAAAATACGTTCTCAATTAGGACATCAAACTCATTACTTTGACTTAGGACTTCTCTTGACACATAAACCTTTAAGGAATTTTGTCATGACCCAGATTTCCCACCCTCGGAAGTCGTGATGACGCCTACTCATAGAAGCTAGGCAAGCCACGGAATACGAAAAATTCAACCTTTTTCATTTTAGCCCTTTTAACCAATTAAATTAGCAGGTAATCGGCATTTAAATAATGACGAAAGATGAAATTAAAGCGGAAGACTTAGATAAATATTATACCAAAACCGATACGAATAAAAATCCAACATATATCTCTACCCAGAAACTGGTGTAACAACATTCATGGACTGTCTAGGAATGCTACATAAAAGTGTCTGAAAAAGGAAATATAGTCTGTCTCGGATACAAAAGAAAACAGAACATCTGTCTCGGATACAAAAGAAAAGAGACGTCGGGCCTGCGGACGCCTGCAGGGCTACCTCGGTGTCTCGGTGGACTGAAGGCTGGCTCCCCTACCGCTGCTGACCAAGCGCTGCTCCTGTATCTGCACATAAGTGCAGAGTGTAGCATCAACACAACCGACCCCATGTGCTGGTAAGTGTCTGGCGTAACCCCGGCGAGGTAATGACGAAGCTAGGACCAGACTCCAGATAAACCTGTGCAGATATGTATATATATATACAGCGGAAAGATAGACGGAAACAAATAATTAAAACTGGGGAGGGGAAACATGCTTCGGGGAATAACAGATAAGGCAGAATCTCAATAAAATTATAAGGAAACCAAAATTTAACTTCTAACAAGGATAAGGAAAATAAAGGCAAATTTCACTTTCAGTTTACATCTTGTTGCAGGCGTGCAACCCGATCCCATTTCTCATATCTTGTGGTAGGCGTATCACCCGCTCCCATTTCATTAAACCTCGTGGTAGGTGTACCACCCGCTCCCATTTCATCTTATCTTGTGGTAGGTGTACCACCCGCTCACATTTCATCATATCTTGTGGTAAGCATACCACCCGCTCCCATTTCATCATATCTTGTGGTAGGCGTACCACCCGCTCCCATTTCATCATATCTTGTGGTAGGCGTACCACCCGCTCCCATTTCATCATATCTTGTGGTAGTCGTACCACCCGCTCCCATTTACAAGCCAGCACAAAATCACAAGGAATCCCGGCGAAGGAACAAAAGTAATATAATAACTTCCCGGCAAGGGAGCAACAATATCGAAACAATCATCCCGGCAAGGGAGAATCAGCTATAACCAATCCTAACTCAACTTCTACTCAACTCAATTAATACCAATACTCAATCATAAATAGAATCCACGAGAATAAACTAAATCTTTGCTCAATATCGAGAATCATCAATTAAAGCATCCGTAGTAACATTTAAGAACACAACAACTATCAGTTTAAGACTCACGGTCATGCTCGACTCCAACGTATAGATACCCGTCACCATGCCTATACATCGTACTCAACAAAAAGCAATTAACAAATAGCACTCAACTCCTAATCTCTCAAGCTAAGGTTAGACCGAACAGTTACCTCGATGCCTCGAACACAACTCAAGTTTCAATTATAGCTTTACCCCTTGATTACTCCGCCAATTCGCACGTATCTAGCCACAATTTACTTAATTACATCAATAAACGCTAAATGAATCAATTTGAATGCATGAAAATGAGTTTTCCAAAGTTTTACCCAAAAAGTCAAAATCGCCCCCGGGCCCACGTGGTCAAAACCCGAGGTTCGATCCAAAACACGATTATCCATTCCCCCACGAGCTCAAATATGTAATTTGTTTTGAAATCGGACCTCAAATCGAGGTCCAAATCCCCAATTTTTGAAAAACCTAGGTTCTACCCAAAACTCTCAATTTTCCCCCATGAAAGTCATTGATTTGAAGTTGAAATCATGTTAAAAGATGTTAACGATTGAAGAAAACTAGTTAAAAATGACTTACAATTGATTTGGAGAAGAAAGGTTGTTTGAAAATCGCCTCTTATGTTTTTGGTGTCTTAAAAAATAAAAAATAACTGAAAATCCTGTCTAAATATACTGCCCTCAGATGCCCTGTGCGGACCGCACAAAATCAACTGCGGCCGCACATGCTTCATGTGTTCTGCAGTGACAGACCTTAGTATTTTGGCCATAACTTTCTTTACAGATGTCCAAATTGTGATTTCTTTATTTTTCTGGAAATCAGACACGAAGGGCTACAACTTTCGTTTTTTAAGCATCTCAAAATTCCTTGTAGATCAAAAGATATAGGCTTCCGAAGTTGGACTAGTGAATTGTTCTTCACTACGGACCGCACCAAAACTAGTGCGGCCTCCGCGGCAGCAGTCCATATCGTGCGGACCGCACTGGCCTGTTCAGAGGTCCTCCACCTCTCTGAGCCTGCAACAACTCAATTTTTAAGCCTAAGACACCCCGGAACCTACCCGAAACTCACTCAAGCCCTCGGAAGTCCAAACTAAGCGCACACAAAACTTCAAAAACATCCTACGGACTTATTCTGTAATCAAATCATCAAAATAACATTATGAACATCAAATTAAATCTCGAGATCAATGAAATTTTCTCAAAATTTCTTTAAACATCAATTTTGCGATTTAAGTCCGAATCACGTCATATGACATCCGTTTTTCACCAAATTCCACAGAAATGTCTTAAATCATATATAAGACCTGTACCGGGCGCCGGAACCAAAATACGAGTCCGATACCGCCATGTTCTAAGCAAATTTCATTTCAAATTTCTTTAAACAATTTCAGAAAATAATTTTCTTTAAAAAATTCATTTCTCGGGCTTGGGACCTCGGAATCTGATTCCGGGCATACGCCCAAGTCCCAGATTTTCCTACGGACCCTCCAGGACCGTCAAATCACGGATTCGGGTTCGTTTACCCAAAACGTTGACCGAAGTCAAATTTATTCATTTTACAGTCAAAACTTATCATTTTTCACAGATTTTCACATTTAAGCTTTCCGGCTACGCGTCTGGACTGCGCACACAAATCGAGGTGATGCTAAGGAGAGTTTTTAAGACCTCGGAACGTAGAATTTCATTGCAACACGTCACGAATTTGCAACTAAACCTAAATTTTGAGGATCACTCTTTTACGATTTGAGCTTTGCCTCTACGTTCATGCTTAGAATAAACAACAAGACAAGTACACAATTACGACTCGGTCCGGAATAAATTGGGATATCAATATTATGAAGATTCATTATGACTTGGGACTTGATAAATTCTACACAGGTTTTCAGCCTATGGCAACACTCCTCCTTTATCCGGACTTGGGACCGAGAATAATGTAAGCAAACTTACACATGCTGAATGTGTTCACGCTGAGAATTATTGTTAATATATTATTAATATTATTATTGTTAATATATTAGTGAAAATACTATAAGCTGTTCTAGGGACATCCGTGGATAGCTGGTCAATATCAAAACTCGTCACTAATCAATAATCATCAACATCTTAATCTTAATCACCACCCTCTTATCGTCATCCTCCACGTCCCATGGTTGTCCATATACGTCGACCTTTGCACGACCTAAAAGCTTAACCTAATTAATACTTATTTAACATTTTCTTTACCACTAATCAACCTTTAATCTATTCATACTCTTTTAGCGAGTATTCAGTACTTGTTTTTGGACGAACCTCGTTTCTTATTTTGTGCATCTGAAGTTTAGAGATTGGTTATACTAAGAATAGTACATTTATTGTTTATCTTCTTCTCCTAAATACTAAGCACACGTGTCTTAATTATCTTTTGGAGAAAATTAAAGGTCAGCTTGCCCACTTTCTAAACTATTAAACTCAAGAGGATCACAATTTTTTAATATGTGCCCCAAAAAATGAATAACTACGACAATCTTAAACAGCAATACGACAATTAGTTCGGACAATCAGCCCATGGAATTATGAGACTAATTGGAACTTTGGACTAATATAATTGTAAACTCACCCAATGGAGGGTGGGTGGTGGGGTCCTCATCATGGCCATAGAAGGGGTTACTTTTTTAAGTAGTAATATCAATTTTGCAATTATTTTCTTGGTTAGAAATTTAAGTCTAATATATATCTATATCTATTTATACTATATTAAAAGTGGGAACTCCAAAGTTAAATTACTAAATTACCCCTTTAGTTAACCAAATAAATGCCCTAATTGATTTATATAAAAAAGATCTAAAAATACAAAGAGACGCTTGCCTTCGGACACTTAATACGAAGAGATTCCTCTTCAGACACTTTTAATTTAATACCTCACTTATTAACCTAATAAATTAACAAACATCCTATGTAATTTAGAAAAGGAAAAATAGCCTACAAAGAGACACTAGGCATCAGACGCATATTTTCAAGAAAACGTTTTTAACATAGATCCGGCGAAGAGTTGCCACTATTTAGTTTTATCCTATCCTCTTTAAAAATCAAATCCCCCGTGGTTCTTTCTACTCACGCTTGGATCTTCTATGTAATGCTTTAGGTTCGACCTCATACTGCTCCTTCACTATACTGATCTTTTTTCTGAGTCATTATTTTCACACTTTTTTTCTCATGCACTTAATCGTTAGATTTTCGGTCCTGGTACTATTTTGTCCATCTACTTTCTTATCTAAAGTGATATTCTCTGGCTAAATATTGACTTGCAACTTCATTTCTACTTAAATTTTGTTTATTACTTTTTCTATAATTGAGTAAAGAGCAAGTTGGTCTATAATGATAAATATCTAAACAAGTTAGTGAACTAAAAACTTGAATGAAATAGATCTGAGGTAAAGGAATAAAACATGGTCTATTTATTAAGATAAGTGGAATTTGAGATTATATATGTTGCGGAAGCCAAATGTATATAGTGTGAATGAGCCGTAACTACTATACCAAAAATTTATGACAACCACCAAATAATAAATAAGACAATAAAGAACCAATAAAAGGAACACCAGAATTTAGGAGGTTCGGCCAATTTTGCCTACTTCCTCGGACACAACCAATATTTTATTTCACTCCAAAAATACAAGTGAAATAATACTAAAGAGAGAAGATACAGATGTCTTAAGAAGATAAGAAGGCAAATGAGATGTGTGTTTAAATGCTAAACATTAGGCCTCCTTTTATAGGGGAACATTCCCCCCAAATGAGGTCCTCTACCGATGTGGGACAATCTTTTGACAATCAACAAATCTCCACCTTGGCAAAATTCCACATCTTCAATTTTCTCTTAATAACAAATTTTGGTTGTGTCTTCATCTTCAATCTTCAGTGTTCAACAATGTTGATCAAATCCAAACAATGTTGAAACTTGACCACAGTCACCACTTTTGTCAGCATATCAGCAAGATTCTCTGTAGTATGAATTTTCTTCTCCTATGATTTCTCGTACGAAATGATACCGAACATCAATGTGCTTCGTCTTTGCATGATAAACTTGGTTCTTCGCTAATTTAATAGCACTTTGACTATTACAAAAAATTGTGATACTTTTGTGTCCAATACCAAGCTCTTTTAGCAATCTCTGAAGCCAAATTGCCTCCTTCACAACCTCTGTAATAGCCATGTACTCTGCCTCTGTTGTAGACAAAGCAACTGTTGACTGTAAGGTAGACTTCCAACTAACTGGTGTCTTTGCAAAAGTAAACACATAACCAGTAGTTGATCTTCATTTGTCCAGGTCACCCGCAAAATCTGAGTCACAATATCCAACTACAAACTGATTGCATTCCTGCTCAAAAACTAACCCAACATCTACATTATTATGAATATACCATAGAATCTACTTCACAGCTTGCCAATGTTCCTTTCCTAGATTATGCATATATCTGCTAATAACTCCAACAACTTGTGAAATGTCAGGTCTCGTACAGACCATTACATACATCAAGCTACCAACAACATTTGCGTATGGTACCTATGACATATACTCTCGTTCAGCTTCATCTTTTGGCGACATAGTAGTACTTAGCTTAAAATGGGGAGCAAGTGGAGTACTAACTAGCTTAGTCTTTTCATTTATGCCAAAACATTGTAGTACTCTTTTCAAATATTCTTTCTGAGATAAACAGAGTTTCTTTGAACGTCTATCTCTTATTATCTCCATGACAAGAATATTCTTTGCCTCACCCAGATCCTTCATCTTGAACTCCTTCTTCAGTTGAATCTTCAACTTATCAATTTCTTCCGAATTCTTGGAAGCTATCAACATATCATCAACATATAGGAGAAGATATATAAAGGAACCATCTTTAAGCTTGCGCAAATACACACAATGATCGTACTTGCTTCTCTTGTACCCTTGCCGCAACATAAACTTGTCAAATCGTTTGTACCATTTTTTAGAAGATTGTTTTAATTTGTACAACGATTTTTCAAGTTTGCACACCATATTTTTCTTTTCAGCAACTTTGAATCCTTCTGGCTGAGTCATGTAGATTTTCTCCTCCAAGTTTTCATGTAAAACCGCAGTTTTTACATCCATCTGAAGTAGTTCCAAATCCAACTGTGCTACCAAAGCCAACATAATTCTAATGGAGGAATATTTTACAACTGGAGAAAATACTTTATTGTAATCAATTCCCTCCTTTTGAGCATATTCTTTGGCCACCAATCTTGCTTTGTAGCGAACATCTTCTTGGTTAGGAAATCCTTCTTTCTTTGCAAATAACCATTTGCACCCAATTGCTTTCTTTCCCTTCGGGAGATTGGCCAATCTCCATGTATGTTCTGATGAAGGGACTGTATTTCATCATTCATGGAAATCCTCCACTTATCTTCTTCTGAACTTTGGACTGCGTCTTTATAAGTGGTAGGAACATCATCAGCTACAATTGAGGCGTCACAAGCAACCGTCTCTATAAGACGAACATGTTTTGTTATTGTCCTTTTTGGCATGTTGGTTGCTATTGATTCAAGTTGTTGTTGAGGTTCCTAAGTTGGAATCTCCCTCTCTACTGGCTCTTCTTCCAGAGGATAATCTTCATTTGTTTCCACCTCTGCTTCTTGTGTAGGAAAAATAAATTTTCCCTCAAACTCCACCTACTTAGAAGCACTCTCATTTTGTTTGATATCTTCTGTTACCTTATTTACCATAGCAGATTCATCAAAGGTAACATCCCTGCTGAATATTACTTTCTTTGTCATAGGACACCATAAGCAGTATCCTTTGACTCCAAAAGTAATCCCCATAAAAATAGCGTTCTTTGCCCTTGGATCCAATTTTAACTCTATCACATGATAATATGCAGTTGAGCCAAACACGTGCAAAGAGTCATAATCTACAGCAGGCTTTCCATACCATTTTCAAATGGTGTCTTGCCGTCAATAGCAGCAGATGGTAGACGATTAATGAGGTAGCATGCATATATAATTGCCTCAGCCCAAAATTCTTTGCCCAAGCTAGCATTGGACAACATACACCGTACCTTCTCCAGCAAGGTCCGGTTCATACGTTCTTCCACTCCATTCTGTTGTGGTGTATGTCTGACAGTGAAGTGTCGGACGATGCCATCATTTTCACAGACCTTATTGAAATGGTCATTTTTGTATTCACCTCCATTGTCTGTGTGAATACACTTGATCCTCCTGCCTGTTTTATTCTCCACCATCATCTTCCATTTGAGAAAAATTCAACACTTCATCTTTGCTCTTCATTGTATACACCCACACTCTTGGGGAAAAATCATCAACAAGGTTACAAAATAGTGTTTCCCACCCAATGAAGGTGTTTTGGAAGGACCCCAAACATCAGAGTGTACATAATCCAAAATGCCTTTAGTATTATGGATCGTTGTACCAAATTTAACCCTTGTCTGTTTCCCTTTGACACAATGCTCGCAAAACTCCAAGTTGTAAACCTTTACTCCCTTTAACAATCCTTGATCTCATTGAGTTTTTAAGGATTGTCCTCTAGCATGTCCCAAGCGCATGTGCCATAGCTTGTTGATTCTGCCCCTTTTTCGTCACTGGATGTCACTATCATTGTCCCAATAACTGTACTACCGCGATAGCGGTACATATTATTATTTTTTCGATTAGCCTTCATTACCACTAATGCACCGGAGCATACTCTCATTACTCCATTTTCTGCAATGATTTTGAACTCTTTTGATTCTAGGGCTCCCACAAAGATGAGATTCTTCTTCAAATCCGGTACATATCGAACATCTGTTAATGTTCTGATCATTCCATCATGATTCTTTAATCGTATTGAACCAGTTCCATATGAGGTAAGAGGGTTGTTGTCCGCTGTGTGGACGACTCCATATTCTCCTTCTTGAAATTCCACGAACCAGTCCCTGTTGGGACACATATGATAGCTACAAGCCGAGTCCATCAACCATATGTCTGATGATGTTGATGACTCTGCTGTAACTAATGAGAAGTCTGAATCATCACAATCAGCTACATTTGAATCCATAATATCCTTTCCATTATTATATTTGGCCTTATTCTTCAACTTCGGATAGTCTTTCTTCCAGTGCCCTTTTTTTCGACAAAAGGTACATTCATCTTTGCTAGGTCTAGATCTTGACTTGGATCTTCCATTCTTTGCCCTCGTTTGATTTTGAGGACGAACCCTCACAACTAGTGCTTCTCCTTCTTCACCCTTCTATTTTTCTCCCTTTCTTTGTTCATAGCTGTACATAGCCGAACAAACTTCTCTGAGAGAAATTTCGTTATTCCCATGGAGTAGAGTAGTTTCAAGGTGCTCGTACTCATCAGAAAGTGACCCCAACAACATCAAGGCCAAGTCACCATCATCAAAAGTTGCATCCATATTTTGCAAATCTGTGACCAACTTATTGAAACTGGTGATATGTTCATTCATCGTGGTACCAGGAACATAGGTGAAGCGAAACAGTCTCTTCTTCATGTACAATTTATTTTGACTGTTTTTCTTCAAAAATTTATCCTCCAGTGCTTTCCATAATTTACTTGCAAAAGTTTTCTTTGTGTATGGATATTTCTGCTCTCTAGCAAGGTAGGATCGAATGGTACCACAAGCAACACAGTTGATAATTCTCCAATCTCTTCTTCAATAACATCTGGTCTTTTTTCTTCAATGGCAAGATCTAGCCCTTGTTGAAAAAGGACATCTAGAACTCCGCCTTGCCACATCCTCAAATGTCCTGACCCGTTAAAAATTTCTACCGCAAATTTCGCATTTGACACAATTCTAGTCATAAGCGAAGATGCCAATAATGACGTATTGTTGACACTTGATGCACTACAAAAAAAACCCAATTACCAACAAAAAAGATTTGTTGGTAAATTGATCAAATTGGTTGGCAATTTGAGCTACTAACAGATTACCAACAGATATTGATCCGTTAAAAGGCTCGATGGTAAATTTTACCAACCAGTTTGAATTTGTTGGTAAAATTACCAACTAAAAATCAGTTAGTAAACATCAAATGAATTCGTTGGTAATTTTTGAATCTTAAGTCCAAGATTTCCGTTGGTAAATTTACTAACCAAAATTCGGTTGGAAGTCCGTTAGTAATTTACTAACAGATAGAAAATGGATTAGTAAATTTGGTTTTTCATTATTTAAATTGTGTTTGTAATCCGTTGGTAAATATAGTAACAAGAAAAATTTCGTTAGCAACTACAATAACGGATAACAACTTGGTTGGTAAATCCGATAGTATAATTTAAAAAATACATTGGTAATCGGTTGGTAATTTTATTTATGGAAAATTTCTGTTTAGTAAATTGTTAGTAATTTACCAACAAATTTCATATTCGTTATGAAATATGGTTATTTATTTTTAAATAAAATTTACTAACAAATTGTAAATAAATGTGTTACCAAATGTTACAAATTAAATGGGTATGTTAAAAAATTTATTTTTAATAACTGTATTACTACTAATTTAAAGCTTTAAAAGATCTAAAAAACACTTAAACAGAACAAAAAACATAATAGCACTTTATAAATAATTATAATATCTGTCATGAAATTGAAAGCAGAATCCGAAACGTGTCTAACATAAAAGAAGCTAAAATAAATCTAAATATTACTCGTGTCATTATTTGACGACGAGTCATGTCTAAGAGAAGGCGGTGTAG
Organism: Nicotiana tabacum; assembly: GCF_000715075.1. Classification (NCBI taxonomy): domain Eukaryota; kingdom Viridiplantae; phylum Streptophyta; class Magnoliopsida; order Solanales; family Solanaceae; genus Nicotiana; species Nicotiana tabacum. The sequence continues at coordinate 25,745,762 of NC_134095.1, forward strand.
GTAAGCCACCTATGAGGACCGACATACGGTTTTGGAGTAGTTGATCAACTTGCTCGCGCACCTCTTGTTGCATTTCGTGTCTCATTTCTTCACGCATTTCTTCTCTCATTTCTTGTCTAATCTCTTCTCTGATCTCTGATCTCATCTCATGCTTCATCTCTTCTTTAATTTCTTGCAAACGATGTCCGACACATTCATTCACCCGAGCATTAAAGTCTAGATCTTGAAGCGGAGATTTCGAACTGGAGGATACACCAACATGCCCAAAGAAAGGAGCTTGAGAACCAAGACCATAAATGCGTGCCTTCTTAACACCAGACTTCGTCCAAATAAATTTGTAAGAAATCAACTTCAGGAGGCTCACTGGACCTATTTCAGGTTGAGACGCAGACGCAATTTTAGACATTATGGCATCCTGAAAGCAAAAAAATGATATAAACTGTATAATAACTTTTGAAAGAGAAAACATCAAGACATAGTCAGAAAGGCAACAAAATTGAAAACTTAAATGTCAATAACAACACCTTAAAAATAATTGTTTTGATGTACAAAACAGTGTTTCTCCCTACAAATTGCATTACTTGTTTGTCATCAACTTGTTAATCTATCAGATAAAGAAGTAACAATTTTCAACAATGACATATTCTATAGCTTAAATGTGCAGATTTATAAAATATCAAAGGTAAAGTAAGATGGAAGTCTAACTCCTGTTCAAAAATCCAATAGGTTTTGTTATTCTATAGATAAAATAATTAGTTAAGGAGCATACAAAGGTTGTGTTACACTCTTATTTTATGATACAATTGTATGAAGAATCGGGCAAGATAGGTTATAAGGTTACTACAGTGAAAATTACTGCTACTGGGAACAATAAGTCACAAAGGAAATGCAGAGAAGATCATATGCCTTTAAGAAATCAAAACTCAGTATTGGACACAACTGCAGAACCTAATATTCTTAATAAAGACTGCAGTTATGAATCTCAGAGGAGTTTCAATCACACAGATAGTATACTACTTTAAAAGGAAAAGGGAAAAGATTATAAACAATATAATGGCAACATACCTTATAAAGCAGATGTACTGTAGATCTAATTGTTGTATTCAAAAACACTTTCTTAGAGGAATATCTATACTCTATAAATCCAAAGGATAAATGAGCACATTTAAATGCAAAAATTCTACAAGAGAAAAATTTAAAAGAGCTCAATGAATCATCCGGCGACAAGAAAAATAATTCATGGAAAAGATGATGTCAAAGACATGAGAAAAGGTTTCTAAAATATAAACTCATTAGCACATCTTCATGTTTTTAGAGGTCACTGCAGAATTGAAGGCTACTTTATTAGCTAAAGATACTACTGAAAAGAGAAAAATGCAGTGTGAAATATTTTTTTCTTTATTAAAAGTACCAGAAGTTAGTTTCTTTGTATATGACTTACCATGAAACCTTTATTATTATATTTAGTTTGTGTTTCTAAAACTAGCAGCCAAGATAGATGCTTTACTTTTACTTGTCAAGAAATGACAGTCAAGGTAACTTACATATGTGCTCCTAGATTTCTGGTCCACAAACTCCTTGTTCGCCTTGACGTGTGTCGTTCTCGGAAGCTCATGTGGATGTGGTTGTCTTCCTAGTTCTTTAGCCTAAAATTAAAAATCACATTCACTATATTAATACATAATGATTAGCTTTGGAGATATTATAACTTGGCTAAAGTAAAATGAATATACCAGTATTTTTGCATGTTCTCGTTAAAGCCTCCTGTATGGAGTGAGGGACCAGATCCTTCACCACCTTTCTCACTTAGTCGATTCCTTGAGCACTACGCGGACTTGGCTTTAAAAGCCTCAGTCTCCCAGTGAGGCTTCCAGCTCTCCCAAATAGATACTGGAATATGTTTGTGCTTCGTCTCATCAAGTCTTGCTTCAGACAGACCCTTGTATCGTTCTGCACATTTGCTCATAAACTTATCCTTTATGGCACTTTCAATTGCAGTATCCCATTGAAATCGTTTCTGTTTGAGAATATGAAATGAAAAATAACATAAGATGTTGATAACAACAACAACAACATACCCAGTGTAATCCCACAAGTGGGGTCTGGGGATGGTAGTGTACACAGACCTTACCCCTACCTTTAAGAAGGTAGAGTGACTATTTCCGTAGACCCGCAGCTCAAGAAAGATAAAGGGAACTCCAAATAGGAATAGCTCCAAATATCTAAAAGGAATTAGAAGGAACTTCTAGCCTAGCTGAAGAAATTTTTTTACTGATCTAGAAATCAAGTTAACAACAGAGATCATCAACCAAAAACTAAGAAAGAACTGTGATCCCTCAAGATAGCAAAAACCTTCGCCCGTCACAATTATTATCAACATAGAGGAGCAAAAGTTTATGCTTATTCCATCCTTACTGTTGTGGTCATTATAAATTTCCCCCAAGTTCTTCTCAGACGCTGGCGCTGTAGGACAAATCAGTCATATAATTGCTCTGTCAAGGTACTTGATACTATCTTGGAATAGATTTATTAATAGACTTAAGCAACTAAACAAATTTGAATGGGTAGGCTATTTATTGGATTGTATTTTCTAAACTTTGCAGCATAATGTGACAATCTCTCTCTTTTTTTAGGACGTTCTGGTAATGTTCCTATTATAGAGGAGTTGGATCTTTTGTAATGGATCTATTCCATTCAAAGAGTGACCTAGACATATATGTTAATTTTGACAACAGTTCAATTAAGATTTCTCATGAGAAGAAGATTCAAACTCTCAGGAAATCTGCAAGGAAGCTATATGCATTTCAAAGTAAATCTTTGAGTTAATTCCTTTTTTCCCCTCTTGATACTGTTTTCTCTTCATGGATTACTTCCTTTGTGTCTCAACCTAACTTTTAAGTACATTTTACATTTGATAAATGAAAATGCTTGGACCAGAACTTATACAGTCATATGTATATTCCGGAAGTTGAAGGAAATATGATATCTTAAAATAATTCATACAGTAGTTACTTCATGCATTTATACATTTGGCAGAACAGGAAACTAACTAGTACAATATTAAGGTATAAAGTTTTCTATTTTGCATCTTTTTATCTTGCACGACTGATTTGTAGGTAATTATAGCAGCATAAAAGCACTAAAAATAAGAAGTCTTGGACGTTAGAAAAGCTGTTATATATATAAGGATTATGATTTTCACTAATTATGCCACAAAAAAAAGATATTGCAACGAGAGGAATTCAAGTATTGTAAAATTCTGATAAATGTATTACATTTGTAATCAGCAGAAGGATATTATGAAGAAAAAAGCACCAATATGACGAAACTAGAAGGACTTAACCATGATTACAAGGTTTCACAAAGATGTAAGAGATAGGATACCACTTTACTTCTGATAGAATCAATAGCAGTAGATGAAGTATTTAGGATCTCATTCATGATATCATAATTTCTCCCACATTTTAGGTTGGACTACTGAAATTATCTGTACAGAAACTAAAAAAGTAAAGAACTGCATTCTCCCTAGCTAATCATAACCATCCCATGTCTCCTATACATCTCGACATTTAAGACTACTAACCAGATTTTGTTTGGCTACCAACACTAGTATCAATCAAATCAGAGATGCCAGAATCATCGAACCGGTATTTTCTGGAATCCGCACAGAACAGATGAAATACAAGATATTGATACAACAAAAATTTAAAATGTACAAAGTCTATTATTAAAATGATAATTAGTACTATAACTTTACCTTAAACTCTTCCCAATAGAAGTCTCTTGTCTCTGGTATAACAGACTTCCAATTATGTCCTTTATGATCCAGTTTCTCCTTGAAGATTTTTGTGACAGATCGAGCGACTTGATTGCCCGGCTCCACTTGAGTGAATAAAAAACGAATTATTTTCTGACTTTATTCCATTTAAAGTTTTCATATTCTTTCAAGAAGCATTTGAGAAATAACGGAAATTACTTAGTCGGTGCTTAATAATCATCAAGAGGGACATTCTTCTGTCCATCTTCTTACAAGAGTCAATTTATATTTTTTGTGTGAAGTATAAGTAATATATTTATTTTACACAATTACTGTAGTAAATGAGTTGTTGCCTCCTAACTAGAGTTATTTGAAAATATAAAGGAATTAAGCTTTTCTCCATAAGACGATTCCATGAGCATATTCATCTAAAGTCATTGTCTAGTCATATTGAAAAGGATAAGAACTTTCCTGCTTTCTCTAGTTTCTTTGGTAAGAACACCCTGCTATTACAGTAGAAAATCAGATGACATATTCATTTGAAGTTCTTGTCCTACGTACCATATAAAAAAAATTCTCTAGCTGGAATACTATAACAAATTATGCCTCAATGTGTCTGACCCAATAGTCTAAATATGTATCTATCTTTCTAGATGCTAAACAATCAGGTATGAATTCACAAAGATGCAATGATACACACGTTATAAGCACAAAATAGAAATGAATAAAAAAAATATAAATGGATGACACTCGTGCTCTTACCCTCCAGGGACGATTGTAATTGGGATACGGGTACCACCAATTGTGTTTGAGGAACTTGCTGACCGGATTTCATCTCCAGGTGCACCAAGATCAGAAGATGAAGATGGTAAGGATCAGTTTATAGTTGCATCTGAATGTGGCATTTCTAGTACCGGAGGTTCAGGTGATAATGGTGATTGATTAGATGTGGGACTCAACATCTCAGGAGATCTCAATGAATTTGCATTTCTATTTTCAGCATATCTACGTGCTCCACCTCCCCTAGGTGCCATATCTGCAATTCCAAAGTCATATGTAGATGAACAAATAACATAATTAATGAATTATGGTCGCTTCTAATTAAATACAGTAATAAGTAGTTAATTGATATATTATTCCAAAAGTAACTAACTTATACATTAGTCCAAGAACAGGATGTTATGAAAAAAATAAGACATACAAGTATTAATCTAGACATAGCAGATTAAAAAGACAAACATCTTAAAAGGAACAAACTTACTTTATAAGTGTTTCTTACTGCACCTAAAGAATACAACTACTTATCCTCACAAAATGAGAGTGAGGGTAACGGGTCAAACAAGCAAGCGAAAGAACTATTAAATACAAATACTTAAGTTAAAAACATCCAAGAACCCATAAAATATGAAACCTAAGAAATTTTCCCCAAGAAATGTAAAATCAAATAGTAATAAAAACAAATTATATACTATGTTTCATTCATTCGGACTCTATAGTTGAAGAGATTGAAGCATTTTGACTCTATTCACTGCCGTTTTCATCATATGGCTATTCATCCTCATTCTCCTCATCCTCATCCTCATCTTCATCTGATCCAAATTCAACATGAAGTTCTACCTCATTATCTAAATCATGATTCTCGTGGACCTTGTCTCTTATGTTTATGAATTCACCATTTGGATCATTCAGGAGAACAATTTCATTGTCAGGTACCACACCAAATGTTAAACCATCTTCCTCAGATTGGAATGGCTTAACATCATCTTTCGGAGGTGACTGTGAAGATGATGAAGGCATGTCCGTAATATCCCGTGCTTTTATTTTACACACAACTCACCAGTCACTCTTATCACGTCGTAAGCTAGGATAAGTTGCATAATACACTTGAGCCGCTTGCATTGCCAAAACAAATGGTTCATACTTTTTTAATTTCTTTTCATGGTTGATATCCACAAGTTTATATTGTGGGTGAATCTTCATTCCTGCCTTTGGTATGGGATCAAACCACTCACACTTGAATAAAACAGTTCTCTTTATATACTCACTACCCTTATACTCCAATTCAAGGATATCAGTTAGCACACCATAGTAATCACTATCATCTACACTATAATTAGTTCCTTTTATGCATACACCACTGTTGCTGGATGCTCTAGAAGAACTGCGGCTTTTGGTGTGAAATTTAAAGCCATTGACAATATAACCAGTCCATGGTTGTGCTGTTCGACACGGACCTTCTGCAAGGGCCTTGATGAACTGATTATCTATGTGGACTCGTGCTTGTAAAAGAAAAATAATTAGAGTTGCTCATAAGTGAGGTAAGAATAAGTGGAAGGATATTGTACAAGTACTCACATAACTTTTAAACCAACAACAACAACAACAACAACCCAGTATAATCCCACTTAGTGGGGTCTGGGGAGGGTAGTGTGTACGCAGACCTTACCCCTACCCTGGGGTAGAGAGGCTGTTTCCAAATAGACCCCCGGCATCCTTCCCTCCAAGAACTTCCCACCTTGCTCTTGGGGAGACTCGAACTCACAACCTCTTGGTTGGAAGCGGAGGTTGCTTACCATCAGAGCAACCCCTCTTGTCACTCACATAACTTTTAAACCATGATGCAAAATCTTCATCAAGTTTCCTATCCACTTCCTTCTCCGTAATTTGTGGGAAATTTTGATGAAGGGAGTCAATAAAAATCCTTTGAATCACATTCAAGAAAATTATATATTAAGTGTTTTGATGATTTTGCTAATCTATAAATGAAAACAAAAGCTTGAAGTCTTACTCAATATACGGGTGTACTGCACAATTTAATAAAATATAAATATGAGCTGCATCAAGTTCTTCTTCAGTCATATATCTTGGTTTACATCTCCCAAATGTTTTACCTGGATAGGTAAATATCGAAAGATTACCATCGCGTTCATCCCGTTCACTTATACTACCATCATCATTCCGTGAAACTTTCCTATGCCTTGTGTAAGCATGAGGTTCGAAGTAGTGTGAAGAAAAAGATGAAGCTTCCTCAACTAAATATGTATTGCATATGGATCCTTCAACCTATGCCTTATTTCGAATATTGTTTTTTAATTTTCGAAGGTTTCTGGAAATAACACATAAGCTCAAATTGTGAGTCTTTCATGATGATGAAAATGAAGTGCTTGACTTAATATCAATGAAATTTTACCTCTCAAATGGGTACATCCATCGATATTGCACCGGACCTGCTATCCTTGCTTCGTAAGCAAGATGTACGGGGAGATGTTCCATTTAATCAAAGAAGCTGGAAGGGAATATACGCTCCAATTTATAAAGTATTTCAGGTATTTCTTGTTCAAGTCTGACCATATCCTCTTCCCAAATTGCTGTAGAAGTGAGATCCCTAAAGAAAAGGCTCATCTCAGCAAGTGGTTCCCAAACCTTTTGTGGTAATAGCTCACAACATGCAATAGGGACCAATCTTTGCATGAATAAATGGCAATCGTGGCTTTTCATACCAAATAATTTATGTTTTTTCATGTCCACACACATTCTCATATTTGAGACATATCCATCTGGAAATTTTAGATTTTCCACCCATTCACACAACACTTTTTTTGACTTCTTGTCTAGTGTGTAACAAGCTTTCGGATATTCACCACCAACAACATGTAATTCAGGACATCGACAAAACTCTTTCAAGTCTTCTCTAGATTTAGGATTATCTTTTGTTTTACCATCTATATCTAGCACTGTGTTGAACACATTCTCGAAAAAGTTTTTCTCGATGTGTATAACGTCTAGATTGTGCCGAATGAGATTTGTACTGCAATATGGTAAATCCTAAAATATGCTTCTTTTCTTCCAACCAGAAAACTTACTAATTTTGCCATTAACAATATCAGCCCCAAGCTCTGTTACCTTTTTCAACCCCAATTCATTTATCTCCTTCAAGATATCATCACCAGACCGTATTGGGGGAGGATGCGTTGTGACTGCTTTGTTCTTTCTAAATGAATTTCTATTAATTTTGTATGGATGATCCAGTAGTAGGAACTTACGATGATTGTCAAACCAGGACTGTTTGCCATCTTTTGTCAGAGTAAAAGCATCTGAATTCTCCATGCAATATGGACAGCTAGCCTACCCGCAGTACCCCACCCAGGCAACATCGAATATGCAGGAAAATCACTGATTGTCCACATCAAAGCAGCTCGCATGTTAAAGGTTTGCTTCTTAGAGATATCATATGTGTCCACACGTGTACTCCATAGATTTTTTAGTTCAGCAATCAAAGGCTGCAAGAAAACATCAAGTTTTTGCTTAGGGTTCTTCGGCCCAGGAACTATAACTGACAAAAACAAATAGGACTCTTTCATACACATCCAAGGCGGCAAGTTGTATGGTGTCACAACTATTGGCCAAGATGAATATTGTTGACCTGTTTGTCCAAATGGTTGAAAACCATCTGTGCATAGCCCCAATCTGACATTACGACTTTCAGCTGCAAAAGATGGATGCATCTTATCAAAGTATTTCCATGTGGGTGCATCTGAACAGTGACACATCACACCTTCTTCAACTTCATGCTCGGCATGCCATTGTATGTGTGCAGCAGTCATGTCGGAAGCATATAGGCGTTGCAATCGTGGAGTAATGGGAAAGTATAACATCTGTTTGAATGGTACAAGATTTCTCTTTGAATTAGATATTTGCCTAGTAGGCTTGTACCTGGGATGACGACAAAACTTGCAATGGCTAAGTTCACTGTCTTCTCCCCAAAAATCATACAGGCATTAATACAACTGTGAATTTTTTCTACTGGCATGTTCATTCCCTGCATTAACTTCTTAGTTTCATAGAAATTTTTTGGCATCAAGTTATCAGGAGGAATCATCTCATTCACATATTGATAAATGTCATCAAAACATCTATCAGACAAATGGTGTTCAGACTTGATATGCAACAAACGTGCAACAACTGACAATTGAGACTGTGTTTCACAGCCAGGCCACACTTCTTGATTTGCAGAATCAATCATATCATAAAGTTTCTGCGCATTAGGGTTCGGCAATTCATCCATATCACTCGGATCGAATGAGGGGCCAGCAGCGTCAAGGACCATTCTATGGTATGAAGTAGATGATCCATGCTCATCAATTGCACCCATATTTGTTGATGCAGTATTCATAGTCTGATCACAATTTTGTGTCTCTTGATGTTGATCTATATTTCTCGTAACCTCATTTTCTCCATACAAGTACCATATATGATATCCAAGTACAAAGCCATCACGCAACAAATGCTCGTGGACCGTAAGAACATCTTCAAAATTTCTATTCTGACACTTTTTTCGATTACATGGGCACCTTTGTCTCTCACCATCCCTCCCTTCCTGATGATTCTTTGCAAACTCAATAAATTGCTCAACACCCCTTAAGAATGCTGGATTATACAAACCTCTCGTTAACCTTTTGTACATCCACTCACGATTTGAAGTCATTTTTCTGACAAACTTTCTTTCCTGATAATGTAAAAAAATTACAGTAGCATTTACTGATTTCTAAAAATCTTTGAACAATAAAAAAAGAGTACTAATAATCAAATTAGGCCTCAAATTCCCGTTATAATGAGCACAAGCTTTCAAATATTTAGCAAAAAAATGGCAAAATAAATGTTCACATAGAGATTGGAAGAGATAGTTACACGCCAATAACAAAGGACTAAAAAAAAATTTAAAGAATGATCGGATGTTCCTATATTCTTCAAAAAAAGAAACGAGTCCTTTGTTTGAAATCAAGAGAAAAGTCGGACAACAAAAACAAAAATTAAGTGAAGCTCACTAGAAGTATCTGGTATCCTTATATTCTGTCTTCTTTAATCTATATAAGCTATCAACTACAAAATATACGGATTCAATATTTATATAACCAAACAAATATAACATATCAACATATCTACAATATACTGAAAAAATTAGATTGATAAAAAAAATACTTACCACTTAGCCGAATGGATTGTGGAATTGAGAAGAATCCATACGATAGCTTGTGAGAGGCTGCTTGAGATAATCTTTCAGTTGGGAAAAATAATTGCAAGGATTTAGCATATTGTGGTCGTGGGTAGAAGAAACTGAAAGACGCGGGAGTTCTATGTAATTTAGGAGATGGGGGAGAGTTTAGGCGGCATACTTCTTTATTTTTTCTTCTTTTTATTTAATTTCTTCATATTTTCTTTGTCTCTTTGGAAATTTTTCAATTTATATCGCTTTCTCCATTTTTCTTTTTGAGTATTTTAGTAATTTCATTTTAGACTCTTCTACTATGTTCTTAGTAACTAGTCACATGACATATACATGTATCTTTGGTTATTAAATTATCATATAAATTTAATTGCACCAAACTATGTGTATAAAATAATAAAAAATAATTGCACTCATGTTTAAATTACAAAATATAAACTAAGTCCAAAAATATTTTACAGCTAATTATCTACAACTTGTTTGGATGGTTGTTACCTATTGTATTGTATTATATTGTTACTTTAAATACAATATTTCTTTTGATTGTTACTAAACATTTTATCTTATCGTATCGTTAAATCCGTCGTTACTAACGACAAAAAGTGCAACTTTATGTAACGACCGATTTGGTGTGGTCGTGCTGTTACCTTGTCTTTTTCTCTCATCTCACCCTTCATTATTATTAAATAATTTTATTTTATCATTTACCTTACCTTTTTATATAATAATTTTACCCTATATTATAATTTTTCTTTATAATATTGCAAGTTTATTCTTCATATTGCTGGTGCATGATATCATGAAACAATGGCAAACGATACAATTTATCCAAACATTGTATTCATCAAACGATACAGTACAGTAAAATACAATATAATACAATACGATACATTGTGAAATGATATGTAACAACCATCCAAACAAGTTGTTAATGTTCAAATATATAACAACAAACAACAACGACCCAGTAGAATCCCACCAGTGAGGTCTGGGGAGGGTAGACAGTATGCAGATCTTACCCCTACCCCGGAGGGAGTAGAGAGACTATTTCTGGGAGACCCTCGGCTTATAGACACTAGATCTGTAATAACAAAAACCCAAAATAATATCAGCAACGTGAGAGATAACAAATAAATGGAAAAGCAGTAGCACAAATAATATGCAAAAGTGTGAAACATCACATAAATCGCTAGCAGTTCTAGACAAAATACTATCATATTCGTCGGAACAAAGAGGAAAACAGGGACAAAAAGAGGAAAACTGCTCGACTACCCCTTAACCTACAACCCTAATGCTCGACCTCCACACCTTCCTATCAAGAGCCATGTCCTCGGAAATCTGGAGTCGCGCTATGTCCTGTCTGATTACCTCGCCCCAATACTTCTTAGGCCGCCCTCTACCTCTTCTCGTACCTGCCAAAGCCAACCGCTCACACCTCCTAACCGGAGCATCTAGGCTTCTCCTCTGCACGTGTCCGAACCATCTAAGTTGCGCTTCCCGCATCTTTGTCGTCCACCGGAGCCACGCCTACCTTTTCCGGATATGTTAATTCCTAATCTTATCCAGTCTAGTGTGCCTACACATCCATCTCAACATCCTCATTTCTGCTACTTTCATCTTCTGGATATGTGAATTCTTGACTGGCCAACACTTAGCTCCATACAACATGGCCGGTCTAACCACCGCTCTATAGAACTTACCTTTGAGTTTCGGTGGCACATTCTTGTCATACAGGACTCCAAACGTCAACCTCCATTTCATTCACCCCACCCCAATACGGTGCGTAACATCCCCGTCGATCTCCCTATCTCCCTGGATAATTGACCCTAAGTACTTAAAACTTTCTCTCTTAAGGATGACCTGAGAGTCAAGTCTGACTTCCACATCCGCGTCCCCCGCCACTTCGATGAACTTACATTCCGCATATTTCGTCTTAGTCCTACTCAACTTGAAACCTTTAGACTCCAGGGCCTACTTCCATACCTCCAGTCTCCCATTAACGTCATCTCGCGTCTCATCAATCAGAACTATATCATCAGCGAACAACATACACCATGGCACCTTACCTTGTATATGGTGTATCAGTGCGTCCATTGTTAATGTTCAAATATGCAATGAAATTATTACTAATACTAGAATTTATAATTAATATTTTAAAAGGTGTAGGCATAAGGCAATGCATTTTGTCTAAACACAGGCGAGACGTAAGCCTCAAGATGCGAAGCATAAGCCCCATGGATAATTAATTTTTAATATTTTAAAAAGTAATACCATAAACATACAAAAAAATAAAAAAATAAAATTACATTAAAATATTAAAAAATCAATATATATAGATATTTGCAAAATACTTTTCTCTTATATGAAAAAGTAAATAACGTAAAGATACATTACACCTATAATATAACTATGATGATACATAACTAGAGTTGTAAAATGATACTCTAGTACCTAATAATTCAAAAATAAAAATAGAAATAATATAAAGTTATTGTTTGAACATCTAAAACTATAAAAAAATAATCACAAATACAAGTTATAATACAATTAGAACATCTTTTGAAATAAAATCACCATAACAATATCTAAACAGGGTGATACCAAAAAAATTAAAATTAGAGACTAATTTGAAAAGAATACATTAAATAGACTATAAAAACAGTGATGAAGATATGCCTAAGAAGGAAGGTACAAGCTATGGAGAATAACTAAGCACCAGTGTTTGTAATAGTTTAGTAAGTTTAAACAATAGTAATGTCCTACAAGACTATATAACTTTGGTGTAAGTTTTTGCTTATACTAATATATACGCTTCCTTATCGTTCAAAAACAAAAGCTATGGAGGACAAAGCTCTTGGCTCCAATTACTATTTTAGTGTGATTGTGTCACCACCCGTTCTTATCGTGGGTCGTGAAGGCATTCAATGTTGCCATTAAACTAACCAACCATAAATTATCACCACAATTGATCGCCCATAACACTTTAAAAATTAAATAATAAAAATGATTAAGCCGTAGTAGCTTATGGGATCATGATAAAATACTATAATATCTTCATCAACCTACGGAATATAAACAAAACATAAAACAAAATAATGTATAGCAAATACAGCCATGAACATCTGCTTAAAATCCTCAAAATTCGGTGTCTCAAGTGCACTATTAAAAGGCATGCCAAGTCACATTAAATGAAAGAGCCAATAGGACCATGCCAAATATCAAAATGACAAAGCATGCCAAGTCATATTAAAAGGCTAATGAATTCGTACCACATGTGCAAGTGATATGTTCTGGCCAATCAGATGTGGCCATATCATACTTAAATTTGATTGGTCGGAAAGAGTTTGTTCTTATTACAACTCCTTCCTTCCACAACTATAAATAGGAGTCTTCATAACTCAGGAAAGAGACCAGAAGTTATAACAAGGAAGCAAGAGAGAGCTCGTGGATCAAACACCGCTACAAGTTTCAAGCTTCAAGCAATCAAGTTCAAGCTCAAGTACGAAGAACAAATCAAGTTCAAGTTCAAGCAATCAAGCTAAAGCTCAAGAACAAGATCATCGTTCGTGGCAACAACTACATATTCAAGATCAAGATCAAGATCAAGATCAAATGCCTTTGAATTTATTTAATATTGAAAAGAAAAATCAGAGGATTCATAGAGATTGTACACTCATATTATTTGAAATCAAATACTACGATTGTTGCGATATTTTTCGATCTTGATTTTATTTTCTCGACGCAATTTATTGTCTACACATTGTAAGTAATATTAACAACTAATTTTAATCTGTTAATAAATTACAAACCACAATCTTAATCTGTTAATAAAATAGTAGTACCACTAATTAGACAATATTGATCAGAAAGTCCCTGTTTCAGAAAATCTCATTTGGCTTTTCAAAAAAGCATAACCGTCATTAAAAAAAATGTAGCAATATATCAGACTTGTTTCAAAAGTTGTTAGTGGATTAAATCAAAATTTGATTTATGGAAAAGTTCATATGATATATATTGAGAGAAAAAATTAAAGGTTTCTACCTCATTTGCCTTTAGTTTCTACAAGTACCAGTAGTTGACAATCTTTGGAAACTGTTGGGGAGTAATTAAACAGCATCAGCGTACGTAGTAGTAAAAAGTGATCACAGATTAATATTAAACCCTGTTTTTTATAAACCGACAATAAATTAATTCCATGTGTAATAAGATGGCTTATTTGTTAGAACATGCGCAGCGGAAGCAAGCATACAATTCAGGCATCAAATACATATAAACTAGACAACACAATAATAAAAATATTAGAAGCACTAACTTCTTGAAATAGTTGCACAAATCTTCCAAACAGCAAGAACCCAGGGTTGCAGTCTTCTGTTATTTGCCTAGTAAAACCTTGGACTATTTTACTTTTGGGTGGGCAAGAACAATACAACTCTAAGAAAGTGAGGTATTGGGTGAAATTAGTCTTCCTTTAATAGAGTTATTTTTGACCGAAAATTCTCCTCCAAAAACGTGTAGGATTCTCATTCTACAAGTAGAATCCTACTCCAACTCTATTAGATGACTTTTCTCCCAAGTCACTTTTTATCCAAGTCTTGTCCAGGTTTTTACTAGGTATATCAGGTACCGCATAAATAATAAGAGGCTACTAATTATAGTATTAATTCGAAATTAGCATGAATTAATTCTTACTATAATTAATTACAATTTATTCCACTAAAAACTGCAATTGAACTCCTCAATATGAATTTCGAAAATTCATTAACACTTATTTTAACTCTCCATGTTAAGATTTCAAATACCAGTTAATTAAATTAAATCACTTAAAATTTAATTTAATCAACTAATTAAATCCTTTACAATTCCGTTTAAAACATTTCATGTGACGTATACAAAATTCACCTGCCAGGTTTTCACATAAAAACTTATAAGCTTACATAAAGGAGTATATCAAACTCAAAAACGAGTCATGGATTCTATCAACTAATTATTATTCACAAATGTTATTCGTTATTGTTCAAACTATTAGGCATACACTAACTCTAAATAGAGTCGTACCTTTTGATAAATCAAAACAATAAACAGATTACATTGATCATAATAATTATATCAAGATTAGGAGTATAAGCTCATTTAATGAATTAGAGAAAATATTTTATATATTCAGTACAAAAACATCTTTTCTCTACTTGGTCCGTTCAATATACACTGAGTATACTAACACAAGAAGTTGGAGTAAAACTACTGCCATAATCAAGATAAATTATACTATAATCTTGCGCTACAATCATCAAGATATTTTGTCCAACAATATTTTTGATTGTGAACATAGTTTATTAATTATGAGAACAAACAATTTAATCTTATGTGCATGAGCTAAGACTCCATACACTAAATTGTCTACTATATAATTAAAAGGACACACATGTAACATATGATTTATTTAGAATAATACTTTATTGAATTGAATAAATTAAATAAACAATTGTTCCATAAAAAATAAAATATGATACTACATCTAAACCGCATGGTTAATAGTATATCCCAACAATCTCCCACTTAGACTCATAACCATGTGTCTACTACTCTAACACCCATTCCTTCTACATGCTTGTCAAAAATCTTCTGTGCCAAGCTCTTTGTAAAAGGGTCTGCCAAATTGTCCTCTGATGCAATCTTCAACACTCTTGCATCACCTCTCTGAGTTATGTCCTGAATTAAGTGATATTTACGCTCAATATGCTTACTCCTTTTATGGCTTCTTGGTTCCTTCGAGTTTGCAACTGCACCACTATTGTCACAATAAAGTACAATCGGTGCTTGAACTGAAGGAACCACATTTGCAAACATAGTTTATTAATTATGAGAACCAACAATTTAATCTTCTGTGCATGAGCTAAGACTCCATACACTATGAAATCTGAAATGGAGTCCATGTACTCCAATCAAATCTGGGATCTTGTAGAACCACCTACTGGAGTCAAACCCATAGGTTGTAGATGGATCTATAAGAAAAAGAGAGGAGTGGATGGAAAAGTGCAATCTTTTAAAACTAGGCTTGTTGCAAAAGGGTTTACTCAAAAAGAAGGGAACGATTATGAGGAAACCTTTTCGCCAGTAGTTATACTTAAATCCATTAGGATTCTCTTATCCATTGCTGCTCATTACGATTATGAGATCTGGCAAATGGATATCAAGACCGCTTTTCTAAATGGAAGTCTTGATGAGTGCATCTATATGGCACAACCAGTTGGTTTCATAAAAAGTGACAATGAGCACATGTATAAATTAAAGAAATCCATTTATGGATTGAAACAAGCTTCTAGGGCATGGAACACTTGTTTTGACGCATCGATTAAAATCTTCAGTTTTGATCAATGTGAAAATGAGTCTTGTGTCTATAGGAAGTGGAATGGAGATAAAGTTACATTTTTGGTTTTATATGTCGGTGATATTTTGCTCATAGAAAATAATGTGAGCATGCTAAATTCAGTAAAGGAATGGTTGTCCTCACGTTTCGATATGAAATACTTGGGATAGGCAGCACATATCCTTGGGATCAAGCTTATGCGAGATTACAAGCAAAGTATATTAGGCTTGTCCCAATCACTTTATATTGATACTGTTCTTACCAGGTTTAGCATGCAAGATTCCAAGAAAGGGTTCTCCCTTTTAGACATGAAATCTCTCTGTCAAAAGATCAGTCCCCAAAAATGACTGATGAGATAGAAAAGATGAAGGCGGTCCCTTATGCTTCTGCTGTAGGGAGTCTTATGTATGTTATGCTATGTACTAGACCTGACATCTGCTTTACTGTTGGCATGGTTAGTAGATTTCAGTCTAACCCTGGTTGAGAACACTGGACTGTTGTTAAGCATATAATCAAGTACTTGAAAAGGACTAAGGATTATATGTTGGTGCATCACTCAGGTAATCTTGCACCCATTGGCTATACTGATTCAAATTTTCAGTCAGATAGAGACTCAAGAAAATCTACCTCAGGATATGTTTTTACCTTAGGAGGTGGAGCCATAAGTTGGAGGAGCATCAAGGAATCAGGTGTTGCTAATTCCACCATGGAAGCCGAATATGTGGTTGCATCTGAGGCAGCTAAAGAGGTTGTTTGGCTCAGGAACTTTCTAAAAGAGCTTAATGTGGTTTCTTCGGTTCAAGCACCGATTGTACTCTATTGTGACAATAGTGGTAGTTGCAAACTCGAAGGAACCAAGAAGCCATAAAAGGAGTAAGTATATTGAGAGTAAATATCGCTTAATTCGGGACATAACTCAGAGAGGTGATGCAAGAGTGTTGAAGATTGCGTCAGAGGACAATTTGGCAGACCCGTTTACAAAGAGCTTGACACAGAAGATTTTTGACAAGCATGTAAAAGGAATGGGTATTAGAGTAGTAGACGCATGGTTATGAGTCTAAGTGGGAGATTGTTAGAATATACTATTAATCATGCAGTTTAGACATAGGATTATATTTTATTCTTTATGAAACAATGTTTATTTAATTTATTTAATTCAATAAAGTACTATTTTAAATAGATCATCTGTTATATGTATGTGTTCTTTTAATTATGTAGTAGACAATTTAGTATATGAAGTCTTAGCTCATGCACAGACGATTAAAAGTCATATGATATATATTGAGAGAAAGAATTAAAGGTTTCTACCTCATTTGCCTTTAGCTTCTACAAGTACCGGTAGTTGACAATCTTTGGAAGCTGTTGGGGAGTAATTAAACAGCATCAGCGTACGTAGTAGTAAAAAGTGATCACAGATTAATATTAAACGTTTTTTTTTATAAACCGACAATAAATTAATTCCATGTGTAATAAGGTGGCTTATCTTCTAGAATGTGAAAATCTTCACAAGATCATGATTGCCTGTTCTACTAATTAAAGAAAAGATGGTCAGCTGTCCGCCAAATACCAACAGTTTCCCCAAATATTTCCTAGAAATCTTTGATCAGATAACCTTACTGTTGATTAAAGAAATGGTGTTATCATTTCTTAAAGTTGATCTCATTTTTTAAAATAACAATTGTCCAAACAACGAAACAAAAGTCAATCAAGTTGTCGCTTTTTATGGCCAAGCCTTTTAAGGGCCGTTTGGCCATAAAAAAAATATTTTACTCTTTTTTTGGGGCAAAAAATCACTTTTTTTTTGGAATCAATGTTTGGCCGTGAAATTTTTAAATTTCACTTAAAGTTGAATTTTGAAATTTTTCGAAAATTTTAAAAACTCCAAAAAGGTTTTTCAAAATATTCACTTCAAATTAAAAAAACAGCTCCAATTATATTCATGTCCAAACACAACTCTAATTTTCAAATACCATTTTCACTTGAATTTTTTTTCCACTTTTTTTTCCGGAATTTTACCATTCTTATGTCCAAACGCCCACATAATCTTCTATACTGATTTTTAATATTCACTAACTTTTCAATAATAGGAGCACTGTTATAAAATAAAAGCAATGCAGTAAAATGTAAATAAGAAGAGATAGAAAGAAGGAAGAAGTCTTTTCTTCTTTCACTTTGGTGTATCTTTCCATTGCAATTACATATAGGCATAAAAAGTAAAGATGATGGACATAAAGTAGGAGATTTAATATTTAAGCTATTCACAACATGGGCATCCAATGTAGCATCCAATATACAAACTATGATATTCACAACATGGACATCCATTGTAGCATCCAATGTACAAATTATTTATAACACTCTCCCTTGGATTAATAATGTGCCTCATTAAGAACTTACAAAAAAAATATTGGGATGTACATAGTTATTTATAATATGCATTGCTTGCTGCCTCATTAAAAACCTTACCAGAAAAACCCAGTGGGACAAAACCTTGATTAAGGAAAAGAGTGCAGCGTGTAGTTACTCCCCCTGATGAAAAATCACTTAATGTCTCGAAGACGACGCATTCCAATCTTATATATCAGCTTTTCAAATATTGAGGTTGGTAATGCCTTAGTGAACAGATCAGCCAAATTATCACTTGAACGAACTTGTTGTACATCTATTTCACCATTCTTCTGAAGATCATGAGTGAAAAAGAATTTCGGTGAAGCATGTTTTGTTCTATCTCCTTTGATATATCCTCCTTTTAATTGAGCTATGCATGCAGCATTGTCTTCATACAATATTGTTGGAATATTCTCTTTCAGACAAATATCCTGCATCTGCTTAACCAATCAATGATAGCTTGGATTCATTTGAATAAAATAAACTCATATCAATGGTCCCTTGGAGGTATCTGAATATATGTTTAATACCATTCCAGTGTCTTTGTGTTAGCAAAGAACTAAATCTTGCCAATAAGCTTACTGAGAAAGCTATATCTGGTCGGGAATTATTGGCAAGATACATTAATGCTCCAATTGCACTAAGATATGGTACTTCGGCACCAAGAAGCTCTTCATCATTTTCATGAGGTCGGAATTGATCTTTCTTTATATCAAGTGATCTCACAATCATCGGGGTACTCAATGGATGTGCTTTATCCATATAGAATCGCTTTAAAATCTTTTCGGTGTATGTTGATTGATGGACAAATATTCCATCTTTCATATAATCAATTTGTAGACCAAGACAAAATTTTATCTTTCCAAGATCTTTCATTTCAAATTCTTTCTTCAAACAGTCTACTGTTATTGGAAGCTCCCCAGGAGTTCCAATGATATTTAAATCATCAACATACATGGCGATTATAACAAATTCAGATCCAGACCTTTTTATAAAGACACAAGGACAAATTGGATCATTCTTGTACCCTTCTTTCAACAGGTATTCACTCAGGCGATTGTACCACATACGACCTGATTGTTTCAATCCGTATAAAGATTTCTAAAGCTTTATTGAACAAGTTTCTCGAAAACTTTTATATGCTTCTGGCACTTTAAATCCTTCAGGTACTTTCATAAAAAATTTGTTATCTAACGATCCATACAAGTAGGCTGTAACAACATCCATTAGATACATATCAAGTTTTTCTTGCACTACCATATTTATGAGATACTTGAAGGTGATAGCATCCACTACAGGAGAATATGTCTCCATATAATTAATTCCGTGCCTTTGGGAAAACCGTTGTGCCACAAGTCGCGCTTTATATCTAACGACTTCATTTTTATCATTTCGTTTTCGCACAAAAATCCATTTATACCCTACTGGCTTTATGCCTTCAGGTGTTCGAACTATGGGTCCGAAGACTTCACGTTTTCCAAGTGAAGTTAACTCTGCCTGGATAGCGTCTTTCCATTTTGGCCAATCATTTCTCTGTCTACATTCATTGACAGATTTTGGTTCAAGATCCTCATCTTGTTGCATTATTTCAACAGCAACATTATAAGCAAAAGTGTTATCGATAAAAATATTATTTCGGTTCCATCTTTTCCCGGTTGAGACGTAACTTATTGATATGTCTTCATTCTCATTATTTTTAGGTACTTGGACCTCCCCTAAGGTCTTATCATTTGTTACGTCTTGAGGCTCTTCTTGAGCCACTACCTTTGTGTTATGTTCACTTTGATCACTTGCTCTTTTTCTTCTTCGAGAATTTTTATCTTTAGAACCGATTGGTCTACCACGTTTCAAGCATGGCTTAGACTCATTTGCTTCAATTAATTGTCTGGCCGGGATATCAACTCAAATTGGAGCATTAGCAGCTGGAATATATGTCTTAGTCACCCTTGGTAGGTCAGTGAATGCATCTGGTAATTGATTTACAATATTTTGCGAATGAATAATCTTTTGAACCTCTTATTCACATTGATTTGTTCGAGGATTTAAATGAGACAATAATAATGCATTCCAATCTATCTTTTTTTCAGTTGCTTATTTTCTCCCCCTAATGTTGGATATACTGATTCATCAAAATGACAATCAGAAAATCTTGTCGTAAATATATCTCCAGTCATCGGCTCTAGATATTTTATAATAGAAGGAGATTAATATCCAACATATATCCCCAACCTTCTTTGAGGACCCATCTTTGTGCGTTGTGGTGGAGCAATTGGAACATATATCGCACAACCAAAGATCCTAAGATGGAAAATATTTGGCTCCTGACCAAAAGCCAATTGCAATGGGGAGACTTTATGATAACTTGTGGGCCTTATCCGCACAAGTGCTGCTGCGTGCAAAATAGCATGACCTCATACTGAAATGGGAAGTTCTGTTCTCATAAGCATTGGTCTAGCGATTAATTTGAGGCATTTGATCAATGATTCTGCTAGACCATTTTATGTATGAACATGAGCAACCAGATGCTCAATTGTTATCCCAGTTGAAATACAATAATCGTTAAAGGCTTGGGATGTAAACTCACCAGCATTATCAAGACGAATTGTCTTAATTGCATAATCTGTAAATTGTGCTCTTAACTTTATTATTTGAGCCAACAATCTCGCAAATACCATATTGCGAGTTGATAGTAAGCACACATGTGACCATCTTGTAGATGCATCTACCAAAACCATATAATATTTAATGGTCCACATGGAGGGTGAATGAGCCCACATATATCACCCTAAATACGTTCCAGAAATGCAGGGGATTTCATCCTAACTTTAATAGTTGATGGTCTAATAATTAATTTTCCTTGAGAACATGCAACACAAGAGAATTCCTTAAATTGAAGAATCTTCTGATTCTTCATTGCATGTCCATGTGAATTCTCAATTATTTACGCATCATATTAGAACCAGGATGGCCCAACCGGTCATGCCAAACAATAAAATTATCTTGATCAGTAAACTTCTCGTTTACTATGGATGTGTTTCAATCCTGCTAATACTTGTGTAGTATAAGCCAGAGGAAAGAGCAGGTAACATTTCAAGCACATATTTCTTACCGGACATTATTGTAGTAATATAAAGATATTCAATCTTTTCATCATTTGTAGTCTCAATATGATAGCCATTTTGTCGAATATCTTTGAAACTTAATAAGTTTCTTTGAGATTTACTACAATATAGTGCTTCATCAATAGCCAAATTTGTTCCTCCTGGTAGTAATAAATTGGCTCTTCCAGAACCTTCAATTAATCTTGTACTACCGGATATTGTATTAACATTCGCTTCTTTCATTACCAAATAAGAGAAATATCTCTTATCTTTTAAAATAGTGTGTGTTGTAGTACTATCCAGAAGACATATATCATCTTTATTAATCTTGAGTCCAACTGAAGACTGGGGAATTTTCATATTCTTCATAAAAAAACAAAAAATACATCATAAGAAATATGAAAGACAAACAAAAAAAATATATTAAGAAATACATTAGGAATATAGAAACTAACAACACATGATGCATTAGGAAAATACACTCAAGAAAAATAAACTAGTTGCAAACATAAAAATAACAACTTTTATAGCTTCATTCCCCAGTAAGATGATTAGTTCTTCAGTCAATATCCTCAAAGAACTCTCCAGCTTCTAAATGAGTAATATTTGTTATGTCTCCAAAATCATCATCTTTATATGCAAGATATGCCTTAGAATCATATTTGTTTGAGGGACCTGCTTCATCATCATTATTTTGAAAGGATAAGTGTGCCTCCACATTATTTTCTTTTTTTCTAAGGGAGGCTTGATAAAGTTTGACAAAATGATCTGGCGTACGACAAATGTGTGCCCAATGACCATTCATACCACATCGGTGACACATACTAGTTTTACCTTTTGAATGATTAATTTGAGAACCCTTATTTTTTCTCCAATTTATTTCCACCATAATGACGATAATTGTTTCCTCCCCTACCATGTCCACGTTTACGACCATGTCCACGACC
This sequence comes from Nicotiana tabacum, assembly GCF_000715075.1. Lineage (NCBI taxonomy): Eukaryota > Viridiplantae > Streptophyta > Magnoliopsida > Solanales > Solanaceae > Nicotiana > Nicotiana tabacum. The sequence goes on from NC_134095.1 coordinate 25,768,326, forward strand.
ACGGTAATTATTTTATTTTCTTTCAAACTTATCATATGCTGCTACATCATTCACTTTCGGAAATGGAGCTGACCCAGTGGGACGAACTTCATGATTTTTTATTAATAGAGTATTAGGAAAATACACTCAAGAAAAATAAACTAGTTGCAAACATAAAAATAACAACTTTTATAGCTTCCCCTGAAACTAGCAACACATGATGCATTAGGAAAATACACTCAAGAAAAATAAACTAGTTGCTAACATAAAAATAACAACTTTTATGGCTTCATTCCCCAGTAAGATGATTAGTTCTTCAGTCAATATCCTCAAAAATGTCTCCAGCTTCTAAATGAGTAATATTTGTTAGGCCTCCAAAATCATCATCTTTATATGCAAGATGTGCCTTAGAATCATATTTGTTTGAGGGACCTGCTTTATCATCATTATTTTGAAAGGTCAAGTGTGCCTCCACATTATTTTCTTTTTTTCTGAGGGAGGCTTGATAAAGTTTGACAAAATGATCTGGCGTACGACAAATGTGTGCCCAATGACCATTCATACCACATCAGTGCCACATACTAGTTTTACCTTTTGAATGATTAATTTGAGAACCCTTATTGTTCTCCAATTTATTTCCACCATAATGAAGATAATTGTTTCGTCCCCTGCCACGTCCACGTTTACGACCATGTCCACGACCACAGTAATTATTTTGTTTTCTTTCAAACTTATCATATGCTGCTACAACATTCACTTCCGGAAATGGAGCTGATCCAGTGGGACGGGCTTCATGATTTTTTATTAATAGAGTATTATTCTGCTCTGCCACAAGTAGGTATGTGATTAACTCAGAATATTTCTTAAAACCTTTTTCACGGTATTGTTGTTGTAGCACCATATTTGAAGCGTGAAAAGTAGAAAATATTTTTTCCAATAAGTCCTCATCTGTGATAGTGTCTCCACGTAATTTTAATAGAGAACTTACTTTAAAGATAGCAGAATTATACTCACTTACGGTTTTAAAGTCTTGCATCCTTAAATGTATCCACTCATACCGAGCTTTCGGTAATACCGTAAGTTTTAGGTGGTCATACCGATCCTTCAAATTAATCCATAATTCAAGTGGATCTTTTACGGTTAAATATTCAGTTTTTAAACCTTCATGTAGATGATGACGAAGGAAAATCATGGCCTATCCTGATTTGATGCTTCATTTCCTTGTATAATAGTATTTCCAAGTCCTTTAGCGTCAAGGTGAATTCCAGCATCAAGGACCGATGATAAATAATTCCTCCCGGTTATGTCAAGTGCCACAAATTCAAGTTTTGATAAATTTGACATAGTGAAAACTATCATAAAAGATGAATAAGTTAGAGAAATAATTATAATAATAAACAATTAATAAAAACAAAACGATTAAGGTAAAAGAAATTATATCATGTTAATAATCTGCTATTTCATTTTATTCTTGCCATAAAGTAGAAATTACATACTTGTTTTATTTCACTTTATATTATTGATATATATGTGTTAATAGAATTGAACGTGACTAACATTTTTTATATGTTCCAATAAATATAACGTAATTAAACTATAAAATTATTGCTTGTCAATTCATTTCTCACAGTTCTTCAAAATGCCTTAAAGATATGTTTTGATCCAGGGAGTCCATGAATATTATAAGTATGTCATTAGTGCATAGCTAGTTTGATGACTTTGAGGTCCTCTAAGAGTTTAGCATGGAAGGAAATAGTTATTTTATCACTCCAATGTACTTAAACTATTTAAGATGCCCAAGAGCACAAGTAATCTGCAAACAATGAGCATATGATATGTACTGCCATAAATAAAATGATTATAATGATACATACCTTAATAAAATATGGCTCAACTTAGCGGGAGTTAAGAATAAATTAGAGCTTCGTGCTGATAACGTGTAATAAAATAAAAGCAATGCTGTAAAATGTAAATAAGAAGAGATAGAAAGAAGGAAGAAGTCTTTTCTTCTTTCACTTTGGTGTATCTTTCCATTGCAATTACATAGCCTTTTATAGGCATAAAAAGTAAAGATGATGGACATAAAGTAGGAGATTTAATCTTTAAGCTATTCACAACATGGTCGTCCAAAGTAGCATCTAATGTACAAACTACGCTATTCACAACATGGACATCCAATGTAGTATTCAATGTACAAACTATTTATAACAAGCACCACGTTTTACATATCTCAGATAAAACTAGTGGAGCCAGTTTGGGTCCTAGCTGTTATTTGGGCCGTCCTCTGTGTATGGATCAAGCTATAAGGGATCATACAAGACCAAGTGCACAAATATGATAAAAATTGCACGGGGCACCCTATTTGGTTTCTCCTATTTAACTTATACCGATTTTTTAAAAAACTTTTAACTTGTACCCATTTTTTAAATAACTTCCGCCCCCTTTCTCCTCCTCCTCCTCCTCCTCCTCCTTCTTTCTTCTACTGCTGTTTAAAAATAAATTATAAATAATTAAGTGAGCTGGTATAAACAAAATGATAACAATTGATAAACATCTATCTAATTACCTGAAATATGTCAAATGCTGACATCACAATGAAAAGTGATGTCTTGATATTTTATTGCATGTTTTAGGGAAGAGGCACTGCAATCACGAATTGGAGTTTGTATGTTTATAATTAGTAGTTTAATGACAAAATATTCAAACTACAATTGAATTTGGGAAGTAGGTAATTCATGTACGTACCAATAGCAGTTTCATTTTTAAAGTGCATGATTTGGGTAACGTCTTGCCAGATCCCTGCAACTCGTCATAGGTTTAGATAGCAAAAAAAGAATTGATGAAAAAATTGAATTTAGTTCATTTTACAAATGAACTAAAATGAACTACAATAACTTCAACTCTAGAGCTGAAGTTCGCCAGTTACAAAACAAAAACTTCAGCTCTAGAGCTGAAGTTCGTCAGTTACAAAAACAAAAACTTCAGCTCTAGAGTTGAAGTTCGCCAGTTACAAAAACAAAAACTTCAGCTCTAGAGCTGAAGTTCGCCAGTTACAAAAACAAAAATTTCAGCACACTTGGTTCAACACACTTGCTACTTCAGGTCTGTCTACTAGAATGCTGAAGTTATGCGAAAAAGCGGGTACACTTACAATTTTTTTACAAATCGGGCACAAGTTAAAACGTGACACAAAAAGCAGGTATAGATACAAATACCCCACAAATATGAGCTCAGAGTCCATCTATTAAAATAATTACCTAACTAATAAAGGTAGAATTCTTGCAATACAAAGAAGACCGGTCAATCATAGTAGATGGTTGGATATTATGTGTGACTTCATCTCAAAGTTTTGTGAAAATTGTAAGCATTAGAGACATAACATTTCCATAGGTTTCGAGTTCAAATCCCGATAACGGCGCAATCCTTAATAGAGAGTGTTTCAAGGAAAGTATACTACATGATTTTTTATCCTTTTTAAATATCCATGAGAACTTTGGTGAATTCAAGAAAAGTATAGTTAGTTGACTAGTTGATGCTTTCTGAAGTAGGGAAAGTTGGGACTATTGTCCAAACTTTAGATTTTGATTTTGTTTATGTTTGAGCTGTATATAGAAGTACTTTGGTATATAAAATTTTTTAATTACCAAAAATAAAAGGATTGGCATTTCTACGTACATATAAAACTGCACTAAATGCTATAATTAAAGCTCTTATATATTAATCTCACAACCACACTAGCCTAAAAGGAAACAGTATGATGATGAAACAATTCTATCAATGCTTGATAAATCTTTGGGAGGATCCTAAATTAGATATCAATAAGATTAAAAAAGAGATTCAACCAAGAATAAAGAAGATACATTTGCATGAGTGCTGACATATTGCTACAAAAAAGTCAGAAATGACAATAATCTTATGTGTAATTAGATGGTTCTTGTTATGTTCTAGAATGTAGAAATCTTCACAAGATCATGATTGCCTGTTTTACTAATTAAAAAACATAAATGGTCGGCTGCCTGTCAGATACCAACGGCCTTCCCAAACATTAGCTAGAAATCTTAGATCCCTGAAGACTAAATAAATGTTTATCATTTGTTAAGTATGTTCTCATTTTTTTAAGTAAACACAGTCAATCAATTTGTCGATTTTTAATCTTCTTTTAATCTGCTGAACGGATTTTTAACATTTGCTGACCTTTTAATTATAGGACTATTACATACCTCAGATAAAAACTTGTCCAGCTTCTAGCTGTTATTTTTTTACATGTTCGGCTGCGTAAGATCTAAGAATAAAGCCAGCACAGGTGAAGTCGTTGCCCATGACTGCATATTGACTCATGGAATCAATAATCCTAAGACCCATTAAAAGAGAAGCGTTTTTATTCCCTTCATTCAACCTTTTTATGGGTTTTTGTCAAACCTTTTCTTGAGTGCGAAGTTGATGTTCTAATCCAGTGGACTCATATGGGCCGCTAGATATCAAAGTGTGAAGACGTCCTCGGCCACTATACTCGAATAACCAACTTTAAATTCGAAGTAAATACTACAAATATATTCTACATGTTTAGCATATATATTTTCATTTTGATTCTTATTATTATTTTTCATATATCTGTGAATAAAAAAAAAAGACTTGTGCTAGAGTAAACCTCTTTAAATGCGGCTTCCACTTCTAGAAATGGAACATCAAAAATTGAATGGAAAGGTTAATTATAAAAAAAATATCCAATGTAATCCTGTAACATGTTAACCAGAGATTTCTGTATTATTGTGCTGAATTTAATTACTAATCTGATGGTCTACTTCCATTTGGTTATCTCTTTTTTTAATGTTATATCTTCACCATAACATTAAACGCAAAATTGCGATTAGCTAATCATGTTCTTCGATACTGGAGCAAAGGAAAACAATTTGACAAAATGAATACAGCTGACCACGTGAAAATTTTATGCAATCCTCTGAATTGTAATTAAGATCATGAGCACCAAATTTTCTTTGTATAGAATATTTTCACAAAAGTTAACAATGCACAATAATAAAAGAGTACTCCATTTTCGATACTACCATGGTATTCCTAATATTTGTACCAGGACTTCTAATAATATGTAGCATATGCAATCACTCACACTTCCCTTTACTTATGCCATTCTTCATATATTCATAACAAAAACAACATGCTCATAACAATTCTAGCCTCAAAAACCGACTCAATATCACAATGCACACATGGCTTGAACACCCAACGTGAGAAGTCTAATAATATTATCTATCCCTCTTAAAACCATGTGCCCTTACAATAAAAACAAGAGAGTAAGTTGAATCCATACATTCGAATCTCATGATCAAATATAATTTAAGGACTCATATATATCAAAGAAATCTCTCACTCCCACAAAGAAGTCACATGCATGCAAAAAGTACCATATGCTTGTCCATAATGTAAATCTCCACTAATATAGGTGTCACGATCCAAAACTCATCCCGTCGTGATGACGCCTATCGTAGAACTAGGAAAGCCTCAACTCAACGCAATCCGAAACCACAATACTATAATCAAATCATTTGCGGAAAAACTTTCATCATTTTAAATAAATCGTTTAAGACATAAAAGAAAGATTCATATTACGATATAACCATCCTAAACCTAGGGTGTCACGGAATACATGAGCGTCTAAGGTGAATACATAGTGTATTAAAGTGTCTAAAGAGGCAACTATAATACAACTGAAAAATGAGAAGGAGAGCACATGCCTGCGAACACCATGCAGATACCTCAGCAAACTCCACAGCCTGCAACCTCAATCAGCGACTACCACTGGAGCCAAAAGTACCTGGGTCTGCACACAAGTTGCAGGGGGTAACGTGAGTGCACCAATTTAGTAAGTAACAAGTCCAACCTTCGGACTGATAGGTAGTGACGAACGCAACCTCAACAGAAAATAGAAATAAGTTGTTTAGTAAAGTAGGCATGCTGTTCTTTTAGGAATACAGTTCAACAGTGAAATAAATACAGGTTTGGACAATGTAAAATATAAGGCTCAGCTAACCCTGCATGCCAATGCACAGAATGTATGAAATGTACCATGTGCTCCCACCCTCAACTGCTCAATCACTCGGTACTACATATGGCCATCCGACTGTAACGACCCGGCCGGTCATTTTAAGAATTTACTCCCCGATCCCCTATTAACTGCATTCCCCATATATGTTTCTGCTATTATGAGTTGCCGGGAGGATTTATTTGGAGTTTCGGAGAGTTTTGTGACACTTAGTCCCTAAATGAGAGTTTAAGTTGTAGAATTTGGGCCGTAGTTGGAGTAGTGTAAAGACAATCTCAGAATGGAATTCCGACGATTTTGTTAGTTCCGTTGGGTGATATCGGGCTTAGGGGCGTGTTCGGATTGGGTTTTGGAGGTCCGTAGCTAATTTAGGCTTAAAATGCTGGAAGTTGAATTTTTGAAGTTTCCGGTTCGATAATGAGATTTTGATATCGGGGTCGGAATGGAATTTTGGAAGTTGCAATAGCTCCGTAGTGTTGAATGTGACGTTCTTGCAAAATTTCAGGTCATTCGGACGAGGTTTGATAGACGTTTTGATCGAAAGCATAAATTGAGAGTTTTTTGGAGTTCTTAGGCTTGAATCCGATGTTAAATTGGTGTTTTGATGTTGTTTTGAGCGTTCCGAAGATTGGAAAAAGTGTGAATGATGTTTTAGGATTGGTTGGCATCTTTGGTTGAGGTCCTGGGGGCCTCGGGTGTGCTTCGGATGCTCAACGGATCATTTTTGGAACTCAGAGAATTGCAGAAAAAGTTGTAGCAGTCAGTTCTGGTTTCTTCTTCGCGTTCGCGAGTGGGGTCTTGCGTTCCGAAGAGGTGCTGAGGCTGGTAAAGGGTTAATAGTTCGCGTTCGCGAGGCTGTGGGATCTTATACCTACGCGTTCGCGAAGGTAGTCCGCGTTCGCGTAGAAGGAGGGAAGTTGGTCATCGCGTTCGCGACTTGGGCATCGCGTTCACAAAAGAGGAAAGCTGGACCAAGCGGAGTTGTGTTTCGTAAATGCAAGGGTCCTTCCACGTTCGCGAAGATGGAGTTAGCTGGGCAGAATATAAAATTTCAAAGTCGATTTAGTCATTTTTTGTGAAAACTAAAGCTTGGGAGCTCGGATTTGAGCGAGTTTTTGAGGAATTTTCAGAGATATCGATTGGGTAATGATTCTTAACTCCTTTTCTTATAACCCATTAATCTAAACATGAATTCATCATTTAATTTCGGAATTGGGATGAAAATTGGAGAAAAGTCCTTAGACATAAATTTTGCGTTTTGATTGGGGATTTGATATTGGATTTGGATAATTTTAGTATGGTAGACTCGTGAAAGTATGAGAATTCTGAAAATGTAAATTTTACCAGATTCCGAGATGTGGGCCCGGGGGCATTTTGGTCATTTTACCTAATTCCGCGTATTAGCTTAGAATTTATTTGTGGAATCAGTTACTTGAAGTGATATTTACATTATGCAATTGAATTGAATAGATTTGGGCAATTTGAAATCGAGTACTCATGGCAAGAACGTAGTTTCGGGTTGATTTTGATCCTGTTCGAGGTAAGTGACTTGCCTAACCTTGCGTTGGGGAAACTCCCTTTATGATTTGGTATTATTGATATTTGAAATGCGTTGTACGTGAAGTGACAAGTGTATACTTGTGCTAATTGTTGAAAATTTCCGGTTTTCATTAAGTAATTATAATTGTGTTTCTTTTCCTGTTTATATTACTTGCAATTTAAGCCTGTTGTTAGCTTAAGGAAGCATGCCTAATTGACTTGATTGCTTTACTTGCTCAAACTTCCTTATTTGGATTATGTGTAGCATGCCAGGCCAGAAATACTTATTTTACGTTGGCATGGAATTTGAATTGAATTGTCTTTCTTCGTGTTGTTGTTGTGTATTTACTTTGGGACTACGAGACGGTATCCCGGGAGATCCTGCCTGTGTGTTTACTTTGGGACTACGGATTGATATTCCGGTAGATCCCCCTTCACATTTACATTGGAACTACGGGACTGCACCCGGTATATTCCCCCTGTACTGGATATTTACATTTGGGACTACAGATCGGATTTCTGGTAGATCTCCGCGCATTATGAGTTGGACTACAGGACTGCACCTGGGAGATCCACTAGATATTTATATTTGGGGACTACAGGATGGTATCATGGGAGATCCCCGGTTGTTATCTCTGTGTTGAGCTATACTCCTTTCCGTGATTATTTTGTCTCTGTTATAGTTGATGGTGTTCTTTCTATTCTGTGTTCTTTCTTACTGTTGCACTTAGTTGTACGGTCTCATTCTATATTGTTATATCTTATATTTCTTTTAATCTCAGTAGGGCCATGACCTTCCTCGTCACTGCCCGACCGAGGTTAGGCTTGGCACTTACTGAGTACCGCTGTGGTGTACTAATGACCTTTCTGCGCATGTTTTTCATGTGCAGATCCAGGTACTTCCACTCAGTCTTATTACTCGTGAGGCAAGGCGCTTTTGTAGAGGCTTCGAGGTATATCTGTCGCGTCCGCAGACCAAAGAGTCCCTTTCTATTCTCAGTACCAGTATAGCCCTTATGTATTTTCCTTGTTGATAGATATTTCTGGAGTTAGAGCTTTTTATGTAAACTCTTATCTTGTGATTCATGGGGTTCCGAATTTTGGGAGCGTTAGGTTGAGATTCCATTACTGTTATATGCCAGGCAACATCTTAAACACTATTTCATTTTGCTATATCGGTTTTTAATTATTTTCTTTTCGCAATTGTTCTTTTTCCGCATTTGTTAGGCTTACCTAGTCGTAGAGACTAGGTGCCGTCACGATAGTTCACGGAGGGCGAACTGGGGTCGTGACAAGTTGGTATTAGAGCTCTAGGTTCATAGGAGTCATGAATCACAAGCCGGTTTATTAGAGTCTCGCAGATCGGTACAGAGACGTCTATACTTATCTACTAGAGGCTATGTAACTGTTAGAAAAATTCCACTTCATTTGATTTCCTTGTCGTGCGAGATTTTTGATATCACAATTCTAAACTTCTACCTTCTATTCTCTCATAGATGGTGAGGACATGCTACTAGAGATGATCAGGCACCCACATCCCCTACTGGAGCCGTTAGAGGCCGGGGCCGGGGTAGAGGCTGAGGACGTGCACGCGGTACAGCCAGAGCACCCGCGTGAGCTGCCACTAAGGTACCACCAGAAGTTCTAGCTGGAGTCTAGGCACCTGGTACGCCTATTGCTACTACCACTTCAGCGCTTTAGGAGACACTTGCGCAGTTCATGAGCATGTACACTACTCTGGCTCAGGCAGGGTTGCTTCCCTTTGCTGTAGCTACATCTCAGGCCGGGGGAGGAGCACAGACTCCCGCCACCCGCACTCCTGAGCAGCGAGTACATGTTGATCAGGTTCCAGAGATTATTCCTGTACAGCTTGCAGTGCCAGATAAGCCCGAGGACATGGCAGCGGTTTTCGAGGATGAGCAACTAAGGCTTGAGAGGTTCAAGAAGTACAAGACTTTTGTATTTAGTGTTCTAGCATCAGATGATGCTCTAGGATTTCTAGATAAGTGCTACCGTATTCTCCATACCATGGATATATCAGGATCGAGCAGGGGTTCCTTTACTACCTTCCAGCTTCGAGGAGCCGCCTATGAGTGGTGGCACATCTATGAGTTAAACAGTCTGGATGAGGCTGCTTCCTTGACTTAGACTCAGTTTTCAGATATGTTCCTGAAAGAATATATTCCTCATAGCATCAGGGACGCATGGCGTACAGAGTTTGAGCATTTTCCACAGGGTACTATGATTGTCTCGGAGTATGCCGTCCGTTACACTAGCTTGGCTAGAGATGCCCCACCCTTGGTTTCTACTATTCGTGTGAGGGTTCGCCGGTTTATTGAGGGGCTTATTCCCAGCATCAAGTCTAGAATGGCTCGTGATTTGGAGATGGATATTTCTTATCAGTAGGTGGTGAGCATTGCTAGGAGGATAGAGGGTATGCATTCTAGGGACAGAGACGAGAGGGAGGCCAAGAGGTCTCGAGAGTTGGGCTATTATTTTGCTGCCCGTGCTCCAGCTGCAGGTCATCATGGTAGGGGTTATATGAGTCGCCCTATTTATTTAGCTCTTCCAGCAGCCAATAGTATTCCAGCTCCTCCTAGGCCTCAAGAACCTTATTATACACCTCTAGTATCTAGTGCGCCTCCTGCGCGGGGTGCTTTTAGTGGTCGGTCCATCAGACTTGGCCTGAACCAGTCACAACCGCCACATCCTCCCAAAGCTTGTTTTGAGTATGGTGATACATGTCATATGGTGAGGGATTGCCCCAGACTTAGGAGGGGTGCACCTCCACAGACTTCTCAGCCACAACGTGCCCCGTAAAGTTCTCAAGCTATGGTTACAGCTCCAGTTGCTACCCCACCTGCTCAACCAGGTAGAGGTAGAGGTGGGGGATATAGAGGTCACCCTAAAGGGGGAGGCCATGCCAGATATTATGCCCTTCCTGCCCGTACCGAGGTTGTCGCCTCCAATTCTATCATCACAGGTATTGTCCTGGTTTGTCATAGAGATGCATCGGTTTTATTCGATCCAGGCTCCACCTATTCTTATGTGTCTTCTTATTTTGCTTCGCATTTGGGTGTATCTTGGGATTCTTTGAGTTCCCCTATTTATGTTTCCACTCTTGTGGGAGATTCTCTTGTTGTTGACCGCGTTTATTGGTGGTGTGTGGTTGCTCTTAGTAGTTTTGAGACCAGAGCTGATTTATTATTGCTCTGTATGGTAGATTTTGATGTTATCTTGGGCATGGACTGGTTATCGCCCTATTATGCTATTCTTGATTATCACGCCAAAACTATGATACTGGCTATGCCAGGTGTACCGCGTGTTGAGTGGAGGGGTGCTTTAGATCACACTCCTAGTAGAGTTATTTCTTTCCTTAAGGCTCAACGAATGGTTTAGAAGGGGTGTGACACATATCTAGCTTATGTGAGAGATGTCAGTATTGATACCCCTATAATTGATTTAGTCCCAATAGTATGGGAGTTTCCTAACGTGTTTCCAGCTGATCTTCCAGGCATGCTACCCGATAGAGATATTTTTGGATTGATCTGTTGCAGGGCACTCAGCCCATTTCTATTCCTTCGTATTGTATGGCCCTTCCTGAGTTGAAGGATCAGTTACAGGAATTGCTTGATAAGGGTTTCATTCGGCCCAGTGTATCACCTTGGGGTGCTCCTGTCTTGTTTGTGAAGAAAAAGGATGGTTCTATGCATATATGTATTGATTATCGCCAGTTGAACAAAGTTACAGTGAAGAACCATTAACCTTTACCCCATATTGATGATTTGTTTGACCAACTTCAGGGCGCACAAGTGTTTTCTAAGATTGACTTGCGCTTAGGTTACCATCAGTTGAAGATTCGGGAGCCAGATATCCCGAAGACTGCTTTGAGGACTCGATATGGTCATTACGAGTTCTTTGTTATGTTATTTGGGCTAACCAATGCCCCAACAACCTTTATGCATTTGATGCACAGTGTGTTCCGATCATATCTTGACTCGTTCATCATTATTTTTATTGATGATATTCTGGTGTATTCTTGGAGTCGGGAAGATCATGAGCAGCACCTGAGGACTATGCTTCAGACTTTGAGGGAAAAGAAGTTATATGCAAAGTTCTCAAAGATTTTTGGTTAGATTCCGTGGCATTTTTCGGCCACGTGGTATCGAGTGAGGGTATTCAGGTGGATTCGAAGAAAGTGGAGGCAGTGTAGAGTTGGCCCAGACCATCCTCAACTACAGAGATCCGCAGTTTTCTTGGCTTGGTGGGTTACTACCGTCGTTTTGTCAAGGGGTTTTCATCGATTGCAACCCCTAAGACCAGGCTGACCCAGAAGGGTGCTCCATTCCAGTGGACGGAAGAGTGTGAGGCGAGCTTTCAGAAGCTCAAGACAGCTTTGACTACAGCCCCAGTTTTGATCTTTCCTACAAGTTCGGGGTTTTATACTGTCTATTGTGATGCCTCAAGGATTGTCCTTGGAGCGGTATCGATGTAGGACGGTAGGGTGATTGCCTATGCGTCTAGACAGTTGAAGGTACATGAGAAGAACTATCATGTCCATGATCTCTAGTTAGCTGCTATTGTTCATGCCTTGAAGATCTAGCATCATTATTTGTACGGTGTGCCTTGTGAGATTTATACTGATCACCGGAGTTTGTAGCATTTGTTCAAGCAGAAGGACCTTAATTTGTGCCAGAGGAGGTGGTTAGAGCTGCTGAAGGACTATGATATCACTATTTTGTATCACCTGGGTAGGGCTATTGTGGTGACCGATGTTTTGAGTCGCCGGATAGAGAGTTTGGGTAGTTTGGCTTATTTACCAGTAGCGGAGAGGCCCATGGCGATAGATGTTCACGCCTTAGCCAGCCAGTTTGTGAGATTGGATCTTTTGGAGCCCAGTCAGGTTCTAGATTGCGTGGTTTCTCGGTCTTCCTTATTTGATCGTATCAGGAGAGTCAGTTTGATGACCCTCATTTACTTGTCCTCAAGGACAAGGTGTTGCACGGTGATGCCAGAGATGTGACTATCTATGATGATGGGGTATTGAGGATGCAAGGTCGGATTTGTGTACCCAATGTTGATGGGCTTCGGGAGTTAATTCTAGAGGAGGTCCATAGTTCGTGGTATTCCATTCATCCGGGTGCCACAAAGATGTACCAGGATTTGAGGCAGCACTATTGGTGGAGGTGGATGAAGAAAAATATAGTTGGGTTAGTATCTCGGTGCCTCACTTGTCAGCAGGTGAAGTATGAGCACCAGAGACAGGGTGGGTTGCTTCAACACTTAGAGATTCCAGAGTAGAAGTGGGAGCGGATCACCATTGACTTTGTAGTTGGGCTCCCACGGACTTTGGGGAAGTTCGATGACATTTGGGTAATTGTGGATCGACTGACCAAATCCGCGCATTTCATTCCTGTGTGTACTACCTATTCTTCGGAGCGTCTGGTGGAAATTTATATTCGGGAGATTGTTCGTCTGCATGGTATTCCAGTTTCCATCATTTCAGATAGAGGTACTCAATTCACATCACGGTTCTGGAGAGCCGTACAATATGAGTTAGGTACTCGGGTGGAGTTGAGTACAACATTTCACCCTCAGACGGACGGACAGTCCGAGCGCACTATTCAAATTCTTGAGGATATGCTCTGTGCGTGTGTGATTGAGTTTGGAGGGTCTTGGGATCAGTTCTTGCCATTGGTGGAGTATGCCTACAACAACAGTTATCAGTCCAGCATTCAGATGGCACCGTATGAGGCTTTATATGGTAGGCGGTGTAGATCCCCGATGGATTGATTTGAGCCGAGTGAGGCTAGATTATTGGGCACAGACTTAGTTCAGGACGCTTTGGAGAAGGTTAAGGTGATTCAGGATAGACTCCGTACAACCCAGTCCAAATAGAAGAGTTACGCGTACCGGAAGGTTCGTGATGTTTCCTATATGGTTGGAGAGCGGGTTCTGCTTTGCGTTTCGCCTATGAAGGGCGTTATGAGATTTGGGAAGAAAAGGAAGTTGAGTCCGAGGTTTATTGGTCCTTTTGAGATATTGCGGCTTATTGGGGAGGTTGCTTATGAGCTTGTCTTACCTATTCCATCTTGGCAGGAGTTCATCCGGTATTTCATGTCTCGATGCTCCGAAAGTATCACGGTGATCCATCGCATGTATTTGATTTCAGTTCAATCTACTTCAGGTATGTCTCTATGCTCGTTCGAGGACGAACAAATGTTTAAGTGTAGGAGGATGTAACGACCCGGCCGGTCATTTTAAGAATTTATGCCGCAATCCCCTATTAACTACATTCCCTGTGTTTCTTTCTGCTATTGTGAGTTGCCAGGAGGATTTATTTGAAGTTTCGGAGAGTTTTGGGACACTTAGTCCCTAAATGAGAGTTTAAGTTGTAGAATTTGGGCCGTAGTCGGAGTAGTGTGAAGACGACCTCGGAATGGAATTTCGATGGTTCTGTTAGCTCCGTTGTGTGATTTCGGGCTTAGGGGCATGTTCGGATTGTGTTTTGGAGGTACGTAGCTAATTTAGGCTTGAAATGCCAAAAGTTGAATTTTTGAAGTTTCCGGTTCGATAGTGAGATTTTGATATCTGGGTCGGAATGAAATTCCAGAAGTTGGAGTAGCTCTGTAGTGTTGAATCTGACGTGCTTGCAAAATTTCAAGTCATTCAGACGAGGTTTGATAGACTTTTTGATCAAAAGCATAAATTGAGAGTTTTTGGAATTCTTAGGCTTGAATCCGATGTTAAATTGTGTTTTGATGTTGTTTTGAGCGTTCCGAAGATTGGAACAAGTTTTAATGATGTTTCAAGATTGGTTGGCATATTTGGTTGAGGTCCCGGGGGCCTCGGGTGTGTTTTGGATGCTCAACCTCATTTTTGGAACTCAGAGAATTGCAGAAAAGGTTGCAGCAGTCAATTCTGGTTTCCTTCTTCGCGTTCGCGAGTGGGGTCTCGCGTTCGCGAAGAGGAGCTGGGGCTGGTAAAGGGTTAATGTTTTGTGTTCGCGAAGGTATTCCCGCGTTCGTGAGGCTGTGGAATCTTATACCTACCGCGTTCGTGTAGGAGGAGGGAAGTTGGTCATCGCGTTCGCGACTTGGGCATCGTGTTCGCGAAAGAGGAAAGCTGGACCAAGAGGAGTTAAGCTTCGCGAATGCGAGGGTCCTTCCGCGTTCACGAAAAAGGAATTAGCCGGGCAGAATATAAAATTTCAAAGTCGAGAGTTTTGCCATTTTTGTGAAAACTAGAGCTTGGGAGCTCAGATTTGAGCGAGGTTTTGAGAGATTTTTAGAGATATCGATTGGGTCATGATTCTTAACTCCTTTTTGCTTATAACCCATTAATCTAAACATGAATTCATCATTTAATTTCGGAATTGGGATGAAAATTGGGGGAAAGTCCTTAGAACTAAATTTCGAGTTTTGATTGGGGATTTGACATTGTATTTGGATAATTTTAGTATGGTAGACTCGTGAGAGTATGAGGATTCTGAAAATGTAAATTTTACCCGATTCCTAGACGTGGGCCCGTGGGGAATTTTGGTCATTTTACCTAATTTTGCGTATTAGCAAGAACGTGATTTCGGGTTGATTTTGAGCCGGTTCGAGGTAAGTGGCTTGCCTAACCTTGTGTGGAGGAAACTCCCCTTAGGATTTGGTATTATTGATATTTGAAATGCCTTTTACGTGAGGTGACGAGTGTGTACTTGTGCTAATTGTTGGAAAAATTCGGTTTTCATTAAGTAATTATAATTGTGTTTCTTTTCCTGTTTATATTACTTGCAATTTAAGCCTGTTGTTAGCTTAGGGAAGCATGCCTAATTGACTTGATTGCTTTACTTGCTCAAACTTCCTTATTTGGATTATATAGAGCATGCTAGGATAGAAGTACTTATTTTACCTTGGCATGGAATTTGAATTGAATTGTCTATTCTTCGTGTTGTTGCTGCGTGTTTACTTTGGGACTATGGGACGGTATCCCGAGAGATCCCCCCTGTATGTTTACTTTGGGACTACATATTGGTATTCCGGTAAATCCCCTTTCACATTTACATTGGAACTATGGGACTGCACCCGGTAGATTCCCCTTGTACTGGATATTTACATTTGGAACTATAGATCGGATTTTTGGTAGATCCACACACATTATGAGTTGGACTACGGGACTACACCTGGGAGATCCACTAGATATTGATATTTGGGGACTACAGGACGGTATCCTGGGAGATCCTCGGTTGTTATCTCTGCGTTGAGCTGTACTCCTTTCCGTGATTATTTTATCTCTGTTATAGTTGATGTTGTTTTTTCTATTCTGTGTTATTTCTTACTGTTGCACTTAGTTGTACTATCTCATTCTATACTATTATACCTTATATTTCATTTAATCTCAGTAGGGCCCTGACCTTCCTCATCACTACCCCGACCGAGGTTAGGTTTGACACTTACTGAGTACCGCTGTGGTGTACTCATGCCCTTTCTGCGCATGTTTTTCATGTGCAGATCCAGGTACTTCCACTCAGTCTTACCACTCTTGAGGCGAGGCGCTTTCGTAGAGACTTCGAGGTATATCTGCTGCGTCAGCAGACCGAAGCATCCCTTTCTATTCTCAGTACCAGTATAGCCCTTATGTATTTTCCTTGTTGATAGATATTTCTGGAGTTAGAGCTTTTTATATAAACACTTAGCTTGTGATTCATGGGGTTCCGGATTTTGGGAGCGTTAGGTTGAGATTCTTGTACTGTTATATGCCAGGGGGCATCTTAAACACTATTTCATTTTGTTATATCGGTTTTTAATTATTTTCTTTCCGCATTTGTTAGGCTTGCCTAGTTGTAGAGACTAGGTGCCGTCATGATAGTTAACAGAGGGTTAACTGGGGTCGTGACACCGACCCATGGAAATCCGCTGACAGCAAGTCATCTAGTACCGAGGAACAAGGGTAATCCAACCCTGAGGATAAATCCATCTCCAAGTATATTTATATATACACTCAACCACTCGGTACCGCATATGGCCATCCTCCCAGAGAAATCCATCCCGGAACATACTCAACAATGACTAGACGTCACTCGGTACCGAGGAAAAAAAGGAGTCCATCCCTGTGGAGAAATCCATATCCATATATCAATACTTCGGAAAAATCCATGTCCAGGGGAAATCCCTTCCTTAATAATATCATCCGCGCTCACTGGGGGAGTGTAGACTCCGGAGGGGCTCCTTTCAGCCCAAGCGCTATAACAAGCCAACGAAGGCATAATCAATAATCTGCTGCAACGTGCAGCCCGATCCCATAACTGTCACTCATAATCAGGCTCTCGGCCTCACTCAATCATCACTCTCTAGTCTCACACACATGGGATCACAATACCATGAAACTAGCCGAAACAATGATATGGTATGCCAAATAATAACAACCGAGACTGAGACAAGACTAATATGATATGATATGCATGAACAAGACTAAGTACAGAATATTAATGAAACTAATGAGATGCCAGCAAGAAACGACCACTCGGGTCTCACTAGTATTGGTATAAAGTCCTAACATGATAATTAGCATGATTTACAGTTTATTTCCTTAATCATATAATCACAACACAGATATCAATAAGAAAGAGTCACTAAGAGGTGTCGTGTAATGAACCAGGCCACAATTCTTTCGGTGCACGCCCACTCGCCTGTCACTTGGCACCTACGTCACCTCGATACAAATCATATAGCAGAATGTTTGGGGTTTCGAACCCTCAGAACCAAGTTGGAAGCATTACTTACCTCAAACCAAGCCAAAACTCTAACCCGCGAATCCCTTGCCTCTCGATTCGGCCTTCAAATGCTCCGAATCTAACCAAAATCAGTATATTATCATCAATATACACTAAAGGAATGTAACCCATACGAAAATAATCAAATTAGATAAAAAAAATCCCGAAGTTGCTCAAACCCGACCCCCGGGCCCACGTCTCGGAATTCGATAAAAATCATAAAACTAGAAAGGCCATTCACTCACGAGTCTACCCATATCAAATTCACCAAAATCCGACGTCAAATGGCCATCCAAATCCCAAAAATTAACTCTCCAATTCTCCTCCACTTTTCCCCCCAATTTTCACCCCAAATTCCCAATTTAGATGTTAAAATCAAGACACAACCGTGGAATCTAACCAAAATCAAGTGAAGAACACTTACCCCAATCACCTCTCTGAAATTGCCTTAAAAAATCGCCGAATTTCGTGGTCTCTAACTCAAAATATGAAAAATGGGCTCAAACCCTCGATTTTGATATTTAACACTGCTGCCCAGATTTTACTCTTCACGAATGGGGTAGCGTCCTCTTGTTCGCGAAGCACAACCGCCTCTGACCTGGAAATCCTTCTACGTGAACGCGATGCCCCACTCACGAACGTGTACCTTAACCAGCTCAACCATCGCGAAAACGACGCCCTCCTCGCGAATGCTATGCATATTCAGATCAAACCTTTGCGTTCGCGGCCTCCCCTTCGCGAATGCGAAGAACAAAAATTCTGTGCTCTCAATAACCCTTCGCGAACGTGAAAAAGGAATTCTCTGCAACAAAATACACGAAATCTGCCAACTTCTAAAGCCAAGAATTGATTCGTTAACCACCCGAAGCTCACCCAAGGCCCTCGGGAACTCAACAAACATACCAACACATCCCATAATATCATTCAAACTTAGTCGAACCTTCGAATCACTCAAAACAACATCAAAACACCAAATTACCCTCAGATTCAAGCTTAAGAACATCTAAATTTCCAAATTCCACAAACAATGTCGAAACCTATCAAACCTCGTCCGAATGACCTAAAATTTTGCGCATACATCACAAATGACACTACGAACTTATTCCAACTTCCGAAATTCCATTCCGACCCCGATATTAAAATTTCCACGGCCGACCGAGAAACACCAAATTTTACAATTTCATCAATTCAATCCTAATTCTACCACGGACCTCCAAATCACATTCCGGTCGCCCTCCCAAGTACAAAATTATCGATCGGAGCTAACCAAATCAGAAAATCCAATTCCGAGATCAAATACCAAAAAGTCAAAACTTGGTCAAACCTTTCAAATTTAAAGCTTCAAGCTGAGAATTGTTCTTCCAAATCTATTCCGATTATTCCTGAAAACTAAACCCATTGATTTACATAAGTCATAATACATCATACGGGGCTAGTTATGCCCGAGAACTGGCGAGCAAAGTGCAAGTGCTCAAAACGACCGGTCGGATCGTTACATCCTCCCCCACTTAAACATATGTTCATCCTCGAACGTGCCCAGAGTTGTTCCGAAAGCCATCAAATCATTGTATAACCTTAACATACACATACCCGGGGGTTATCCCACGTTACCCTATCTCATATTCGTCCGATAGCACAATGTAACTAAAATTTCACAATCCAACCTAGCCCATAAACCTTAGAACCAAATTTCCACTTTCGAAATTAACTATAAGATCAGAATCTCACATTTACACACCGAATAAATCTGAACACGCTGTATTAAGCCATAACCACAATTCAAGATGGAAATCACATGATATACCATACAACTCAAACACTCATAGCGATAACTTCTATTCACAGCAGCTGCCCAAACAACCCAATTCCAGTAATAAGCCTCTTATCAAACCAAAGACTCAATCAAACACTTTCGTATACTGCCAATGATGAAGGAAACATGCAGAAATCATACTCATTCCTCCGATCACCCAGTCATGGAGTCTCCTCTTCGTCGGTAAGGACCGTAGTAAATTTCTAAGCGAATTTCGATATTACCCTTCCAACATGTTGAAATCGAATCCGATAGTATTCATTCTAGATTCGATGATCTCATCTCATCCAACACGACTACTCTGGTGACATGACACATCAATACGATCTAAAGCCACAATCCGTGCACCAAAAGCAACAACCTAAATGTACTCAAATCATGGAAAATGACTCAAATAAGAGAGATGTACCGCAAGCTCACCAGTACCACCACAACACAATGCTGAGAAACTATCACACATCGTTGAACTAGAACACACGAATCTAACCCCGAAGGATCATACCTCCACATAACTTCGCTCAAATGCGCGACCCTATCCAAATATTGGTCCACATGAGACCCTCAAGTCACCATGCTCAAAATCATCAACCACGCACAATTTGATGTTTAGTACCAAAGTAAATCACCATAACCATGGAGAAGCAAATGATATAACACCACACAAAACCCAAAAGAACATAACCAATACGCCATCCACCGAGCAATACCCAATACTCTTCCTGCTCAAATTTTGCTATTAGACCCCAATAGAACTGCACCATATGTGCATATAAACAACAAATCATAACTCCTCGAAACACAGAAAGGTAACTCATTGATCGCTCCAGGACACGAATAAGCTCAATAACAATCGAACTGCACATCCCTCAACAATAGCAATTCGAAGTAAACATATCTGACTCGGTACAGAACACCTCCATATAGGCCTACCAATGAACCTTAAATCAACTCTGGTCCACAATAGATAAATAACTTTCCGAAAGTTCACAATGACTGAATCATGGCACATACTATCATCTGACTAGCTTTGCCCACATCTTCACAACCACCTCCACGAAATAACCTGTTTATGAGAATTCCCAGTCTCCAAATCCATGAAGCACATGAATCACCCTATCTGATCTTAATTCCACTGCCTTGATATCTAAAACACATCTAATACTCGATTATTCCACGAAGGATACTCCTATAATTCTTCTGTGCCACCAAGAAAACTTGAATATCAGTAGTCGATCCAACAAGAGAGTGTCGCAATACCAAGGAAGTACCCTTAACTCAAACACATTGCCCTTTCTGAAATGTTTACCCTCATCAAGCTGCACCAATTCGTAATATCATTTACCTAATCATCTGAAACTACCTGTGCAGCTTAAGAATTTATGACCTTCCTTTTAGAACAGAACCTTGACCTTACACATGCAAATCTTAACCCTACACAACATACCGCATATACCATGCCATCCTATGACAAATATGAGAACTTCATAATCCATTCTAAGCCACAAGAAACTACGTACTCCAATAGTCAAGAACTTTCCATTTGATCCAATCTAGAAGAAAATTGCTATACATAACATGATCCTCACGCCAGTAGAAAATATACATCTCTAACCGTGGTAGAAACCATCAAGAACTCTCCGAATTCCATTTGCACAAAACCAAACCGTCAGGATTGAATCCTTCTTCCTTAACCAAGCCACACAAGTCACCAAAACCCAAGAGCATTGCCACGAAACACCTGTAGAAACTCATTACCTCATAAGCGCCCAAAGAACTAAACATATCCCTTACCATGTCGATCCGATCTACTACCAAGCTGTTCTATTTATCCATGTTCCTTTTAAATTACCTTCAAATTGATACTTCCCCTTACCATAATACCGCAATTCTCAACCTAGACTCACCACACGAGACTCAAGCATGAAACCACACCGTCTAAGGCTTATAAGCCGCTGAATACTCTCTTAAATATTCCCAAAAGTACCACATTCAAAATACTTACCCTGAAGAGACTTCTTACGAATTTAAAGCCATTACATTCACCTTCTTGATACTGATGTGTAGAATCCATAATGATATAGAAATTTCACAAGTCTTGGCACCCTCTAATGTAAGCCTCAGTTTCTAGCCAAATATACATACTGAAGATCTCCAATTATTACATATAAGTCTTGAATCCATTAAAACCATTCTCGGGAGTTATCCACCCTACTCAGGTTTCAATTAAACTGATCAAACGAACCGAATGATCTATGCCCCATCAGCAACACTTAAAGAAGTAACCCATCCTTCTAAGCAACTATGTGATATCCTACTCCATACCCGTTACATCCCTTACAATATCAACTAAATCATCCAACGTTTCTCATATACCCATAAAACATAACACAACTCTTATCCAAATTTTCCTTTACTCGAGTCATCCTCGATCTCAATCCCTGTAAGCTACATCTGATTCACCAGTATACCTCAAACTGAAGCCGATACAACATTTAGACACGCAATTAACTTATCAATAGCAGACTCCCCCACTTATCTCAAAGCCATAGGCCAAAACACCCAAAAACTCACAATGTCCATTCTCTATTACTGCCATAATACCATAGTGAGGTTTAACTAAATCTTTCATAAGTTTGTGCAACACAAACCATCTATTACTTCAAATCATATGCAAATCTCGTATTCACCCTCGTAACAGTCAAGACAACTATCATACGTGATCCAAACTCAAACTGCAACACATATAATTCACTGGTAAAAGAGGACTTCCAACAAACAACATAGGGATCACACAAACTTCAGAATGCTCCGCAGGAGATAACCCACTTGCTCCTCCTCAAACTAACTTCTTTTTATACTCTTCCACCGCCATAAACATCACACAATCACCTAATCTTCCTGAGTCTGAACTCATATCACGACATAAAATCTACCTCACTCCCCAACTAAACAACATGAAAAGATCTTTCAACGCACCCCTAACTCGGGGCTATACATTAAATCAAGATGGAAATCAAGCACCAAGTAGTTATTTCTATCCTCAAGCAGACCCTTCTCGTTGAATTCAAATCATATGAACACATCTCGCAGTCACACCATGCTCATCACATAGCCATCTAGCCATCACTTCCACTAATAGGGACACTACCGAACATATAAACCCAAAAACACGTGCTCACACAATCAACACCTCAGTGCTCAAGCTATAGGCAAAGCTCAGCCCCAAGCCCTCTAGACTGGCCCAACATCAACTCAAGAAATCATATCTCTCCCTTCGTTCAGGGAATCACAAGTCGTCGATGCACAGTTGACCGAATGATCATGTGCGCACACGAATACATGGAAGGAATTCAAAGAGTTACATTTCGAGCTGAATCAATGTCGCACGATAAGAATTCAAGAATGTGGGATTTCCTAAAGGTTCTGCAACCTCTCGAAGATAAGTATAGACGTCTCTGTACCGATCCGCAATATTCTACTTAACCCGCTCATGACTTGTGAGACCCATGTAACCTAGGCTCTAATACCAACTTGTCACGACCCAAAACACATCCCGTCGTAATGGTGCCTATTGTAGAACTAGACAAGCCTCAACTCAACGCAATCCCAAACCATAATACTAAAATCAAATCATTTGCGTAAAAACATTCATCATTTTTAAAAAAATCATTTAAGACATAAAAGAAAGATGCATATTACGATACAACCATCCCAAAACCAGGGTGTCACGGAGTACATGATCGTCTAAGGTGAATACATAGTCTATTAAAGTGTCTAAAGAGCAATTGTAATACAACTAGAAATTGAGAAGGAGAGCCAAGGCCTACGAAGGCCATGCAGATACATCAACAAACTCCATAGCCTGCAACCTCAATCAGCAACTTCCACTGGGGCCAAAACTACCTGGGTCTGCACACAAGTTGCAGGCGGTAACGTGAGTACACCAACTTAGTAAGTAACAAGTCCAACTTTTGGAATGATAGGTAGTGACAAACACAACCTCAACAGAAAACATAAATAAGCTGTGCAGTAAAGTAGACATGATATTCTTTCATGAATACAGTTCAACAGTGAAATAAATACAGGTTTAGACAATGTAAAATATAAGGCTCAACTAACCCTGCATGCCAATGCACAGAATGTATGAAATGCACCATGTGCTCCCAAACTCAAGTGCTTAATCACTCGGTACTGAATATGGCTATCCAGCCCATGGAAATCCATCCCGGAACATATACAACGCTGACAGCAAGTCATCTAGTACCGAGGAACAAGGGTAATCCAACCCTGTGTGTGTGTGTGTGTGTGTGTATATATATATATATATATATATATATATATATATATATATATATATATATATATATATATATATATATATATATATACACACACACACACACACACACACACACACACACACATATGGCCATCCGGCCCAGGAAATCTATCTCGGAACATACTCAACAATGACTAGACGTCATCGGTATCGAGGCAAAAGGGAAGTTCATCCCTGTGGAGAAATCCATCTCCATATATCAATACTTCGGATAAATTCATGTCTAGGGAAATCTATCCATGTGGAGAAATCCATCTCCATATATCAATACTTCGAACAAATTCATGTCCAGGAAAATCCATCCCTTAATAATATCATCCGCGCTCACTGGGGGTGTGTAGACTCCGGAGGGGCTCCTTTCTGCCCAAGCGATATAACAATCCAACAAAGACATAATCAATAATCTGATGCGGCGTGCAGACCGATCCCATAACTGTCACTCATAATCAGGCTATTGGCCTCACTCAGTACTCACTCTCTAGTCTCACACACACGGTCTCACAATACCATGAAACTAGCCGAAATAATAATATGATGTGTCAAATAACAACAACCGAGACTGAGACATGATATGAACAAGACTGAGTACAGAATATTAATGAAATTAATGAGATGACAACAAGAAACGACCACTCGAGTCTTAATAGTATTGTCATAAAGCCCTAACATGATAATTAGCATGATTTACAATTCATTTCCTTAATCATATAATCACAACACAGATATCAATTAGAATGATTCACTAAGTGATGCCGTGGAATGAACCATGACACAATTCTTATGGTGCACGCCCACTAGCCCGTCACTTGGAACTTGCGTCACCTCGATACAAATCATATAGCACAATGTTCGGGGTTTCGAACCCTCAGAACCAAGTTTGGAAGCGTTACTTAACTCAAACCAAGTCAAAACTCTAACCCGCGTTGCCCTTGCCTCTCGATTCGGACTCCAAATGCTCTGAATATAACCAAAATCAGTATATTATCATCAATATACGCTAAAGGAATGAAACCCATACAAAATTTATCAAATTAGATCAAAAATCCCGAATTTGCCCAAACCCGGCCCCCCGGTCCCACATCTTGGAATCTGATAAAAATTACAAAACTATAAATATCATTCACTCACGAGTCTACCCATATCAAATTCACCAAAATTAGACGCCAAATAGCCATCCAAATCCATAAAATTAACTCTACAATTTTCCTCCACTTTTCTCCCAATTTTAACCCCAAATTCCCAATTTAGACGTTAAAATCAAGACACAATCATGGAATTTAACTAAAATCAAGTGAAGAACACTTACCCAAATCACCTTTCTGAAATTGCCTTCAAACATCGCCCAATTTTTTGGTCTCTAACTCAAAATATGAAAAATAGGCTCAAACCCTCGATTTTGATATTTAACACTGCTGTCCAGATATTACTCTTCGCGAACGCGGTATTGCCCTCGCGTTCGCGAAGCACAACTGCCTCTGACCAGGAAATCCTTCTACACAAACGCGATGCCCCACTCGCGAACACGTACCTTAACCAACTCAACCATCGTAAACGTGACGCCCTCCTCACGAACGCGATGCATACTCAAATCAAACCTTCGCGTTCGCGACTTCCCCTTCGCGAATGCGAAGAACAAAAATCCTCTACTCTCAATAACTCTTCGCGAATGCGATAGCCTTCTCGCGAACGTGAAGAAGGAATTCTCTGCAACAAAATACCAGAAATTTGCAAACTTTTAAAGCCAAAAATTGATCCGTTAACTACCCGAAGCTTACCCGAGGCCCTCGGGACCTCAACCAAATATACCAACACATTCCATAACATCATTCAAACTTAGTCGAACCTTCGAATCACTCAAAACAACATCAAAACACCAAATTACCTTCGGATTCAAACTTAAGAACTAAATTTCCAAATTCCACAAACAACGACGAAACCTATCAAACCTCGTCCAAATGACCTAAAATTTTGCACACACATCACAAATGACACTACAAACCTACTCCAACTTCCAAAATTCCATTCTGACCCCGATATCAAAATTTTCACTACTGACTGAGAAACACCAAATTTTCCTATTTCGCCAATTTAATCCTAATTCTACCACGGACCTCCAAATCTCATTCTGGTCGCGCTCCCAAGTACAAAATAACCTAACAGAGCTAACCAAATCATAAAAATCCAAATTCGAGATCGAATACCAAAAAATCAAAACTTGGTCAAACCTTTCAAATTTAAAGCTTCAAGCTGAGAATTGTTCTTCCAAATCTATTCTGATTATTCCTGAAAACTAAACCCGACGATTTACATAAGTCATAATACATCATATGGGGCTAGTCATGCCCAAGAACTGGCGAGCGAAGTGTAAGTGTTTGAAACAACCGGTCGGGTCGTTACAATAGGCTCACTCGATCTAAAATCAATTAGGACTTTATATGGTTGTAATGTGGGCTAAGGGACAGGTATGATATATTTAGGATTAGTGGTTTACCCTCCTAAGCACTTTAACACATCACATAATAAAATTTAAGCGCAATTTCTTCATCCACTTTAAATTCACAAACAAGATCACTCCCCAAAATTATTTCCTCTTTCTTTAAGAACTATTTAATTTATGCCCACTAGCAAGGACAAGACAACAATTTAATCCTCTCAATTGTTTTCTTTTTTTTCGAATTTTTCTTCTTCTTTTTTTCCTTTTTTTTCAACTATTCTTTTTCCTTTTTCAATTTTCGCTAGTAGTGTATTATTTTACAAAATAAGTGCACCTTTCTTCTTCTATTGGTTCCACTCAAAAGCCACCCCACACTTGGTTCTTACTTCTTCTAGCGCTCATTTCATAATTAAAGTGCTTTCAGAGGTAACAAGATCAAAATAATGTCAATTAAAAATAAAAGAATATAGGTTCGTAATGTGGGTGCCAATTAAAAGTCTATAGGCTCAAAATGGTTCACTAGGGATAGTTTTTATTTTGTGATAAGCATTACGCTCAAAAGATCAAAGAAAGGCTAAAATCATTTTTCAAACGAGCATCACCTAAAATTTCGCTTCGACTCACATACCAGGCAAGTTCTAGACTCAATCACAATAACATGGACTATACAAACCTCACTTCACACATGGCACATGACTCACTAAGAACGGTCTCATTCTGACTCTCAAACAATGCAAGTATTCACGGAGCCACAAGATATTAAGTATTAAGCACAAAGTGAATATAAGTCAAGCAAAAGAGACATAGGCGTCACAAGACATGATATCCAATTTCATCAAGGCATCATGAACAATTTAAAAATATTGGGAAGATACTCTACATGCCAAAGCTTAAATATGCTACTATCAAACAAGTCAAAGTAGCCTAAGTTCATAAATCTTCCTCCTTTTATTACCTAAAGTCCTAATATACTCTAAAAAAATAAAAACGACTACTCGGTTCAAACTACATCCCATAGAAAAGAACCGATGCACAAAGAAAAACCACGAGGGATTATTGCTACCTAAAAAAAATAAAAAACATCTTTTTGGATTTTTTCTACTTTTTTTTTATACCTTTTTTCATTTTTTTATTGGACCTTAATCCCTCAAGAAAGTTGTCCACAAAATCCATCGTCGGAAAAGTTCAAATTTTCCGATTTTTTTTTCATTTTTTCTTTTTCTTTTTTATTTTTTTAACAGAAACTACCATACTAAGAACGATTACCATAACTAAGCTAAGATAGCACCGAAAATCACCCAGACAATCTCCTCACCCCACACTTAAAATTGTGCAATGTCCTTAATGCACACTGAAAAATAACAAGAGAGTAAAAGAGACTCTCTGGTAGGCCAAAGGCTGAAGAATTAGCAGCTCACCGAATACTTAGACTTCTCCCAAGTATAATCCTTTGTGTGGGTACCTCACACTTAGTTTCAACCACATGCTCGCTTATGCACATGCCTATTGGCTTTGACTCCATGCTCGTACTTCTACAAAATACAAAAACAACACTACAAAAAATAACACAATAAAAAAAATAAGCAAAAGGAAAAAGAAAAAAATAGAATTGGGTTGCCTCCCAACAAGCACCTTATTTAACGTCGCGGTACGACGCCATCACTTTCATCACTTTTCCTTCCACTTTGAAGATATGAATTGCACCCCCAATTTTGCATCAATTTTTTTGTCACGTTCCTGTGGCGGTGGTGTAAAAATAAAGGAACCAAGCAATAGATATCGCTTCTTGCACTTCTTGTCCCTTAAGTGAGGAATGTTGTTTTGCCTCCTTGGTATCATAAATTTCAGAATATAAGCACTTTGTTCCCCATCTATTGACTCCTTCATATGCTAGACTGGATCAATTCCCATGTCACCAACCAAACACAATGTTGAAAAATGTTTAGAATGATGTCCAATACGCTCCAACTCCAAAATTGCATTAATTTTGACATCCTCAATTTTGCACTCTTCGTCAACCTTGGCATCATTAACAATATTTTGGTCAAATAGTTAGAACTCCTCTTGTTGCTCCACAAGCCGACCAGTATCCACAACAATTGGTTGTAGGGTATCAGATGCATCAACCTTTTTATTCAATTTAGCATGCAGGCCATGGATGTCTGAGCCAAATTGGTCCATCTCTTGCCTGAGCTCAGCTCTTCCTTCTATCAGTTGTTCTGTCATATTTGAAAAACCATCACGGAGAAACTCATGAGATTTTATCAGTTCAGCTTGTTCCTCTAGCCAAGATTGGATCACTACATCTGCTTCTTCAAAGTTATCTTCTTGTGGGAACTCGCTCTTTTTAGCAACTTCTTCCGCCCTGGCCTTCATTCTCATGATTGTTGCACTAATTCTTTGAATAGCCTTTTGATTTTCATCTTGTTTCTCGGCTATTTGCCTCATCATATCAATAATACGAGCAACGCCTTCTGTATCCTCCACTTCATTGCTCCTATCAAACTCATAAACATTATTAGAAACATCATAGTAAGAGCTCTGAGAAGGATAATAGGTATTAGGACAACCATTCCAATGGCAACTTTTGCCACCACACACATTACAAATATTCCACTCATAAGATTGAGTTGCCACAAGTGTGGTCCTTCATATATGGACATGGATAACCAAAATAATAATTAACGCCCTGATCCCCTATTAACTGCTTTCCCCGTGTTTGTTTATGCTATTTTGATTTGCCAGGTTGTTTGGTTTTGAGCTTCGGAGTGTTTTGGGACACTTAGTCCCTAAAAAAGAGCTTAAGCTTTAGAATTTGGACCGTATTTGGAGCAGTGTGAAGAAGGACTCGGAATAGAATTTTGTCAGTTCCGTTAGCTCTGTTGGGTGATTTCGGGCTTAGGGGCGTGTTCGGATTGTGTTTTGGAAGTCCGTAGCTTATTTAGGATTGAAATGCAAAAAGTTGAATTTTTGAAGTTTCCGGTTCGATAGTGAGATTTTGATATCGGGGTCGGAATGGGATTCCAGAAGTTGGATCAGCTTCATGGTGTTGGATGTGACGTGCTTGCAAAATTTCAGGTCATTCAGACGAGGTTTGATAGACTTTTTGATCGAAAGTGTAATTTGAGAGTTTTTGGAGTTCTTAGGCTTGAATCTGATGTTAAATTGGTGTTTTGATGTTGTTTTGAGCGTTCCGAAAGTTGGAATAAGTTTGAATAATGTTTTAGGATTGGTTGGCATATTTGGTTGAGGTCCCGGGGGCCTCGGGTGTGTTTTGGATGCTCAACGGGTCATTTTTGGACTTAGAGAATTGCAGAAAATTGCAGCAGGTCTCTAGTTTTGGTTTCCTTCTTCGCATTTGCGAATAGGGTCTCGCGATCGCAAAGAGGCACTGGGGATGGTGGAAATTTAACACTTTATGTTCGCAAAGGTGTTCCCGCGTTCGTGAGGTTGTGAGGTCTTATTCCTACGCGTCCGCGAAGATAGTCTCGCGTTCGCGTAGGAGGGGGAAGATGGTCACCGCGTTCATGACAGGTACATCGTGTTCGCGATGAAGGAAAGTTGGACCAAGCGAAATTGTGCTTCAAGAACGTGAGGTTCCTTCCACGTTCGCAAAGAAGGATTTATCTGGGCAGAATATAAAATTTGAAAGTCGAGGGTTTAGCCATTTTTATCAAAACTAGAGCTTGGGTGCTCGGATTTGAGCGAGATTTTGAGGGATTTTCAGAGATTTTGATTGGGTAATGATTCCTAAATCTCTTTTTCTTATAATCCATTAATCTAAATATGAATTCATCATCTAATTTCAGATTTGGGGTGAGAAATTGGGAAATTTTTTGGAAAAGTTCTTAGACTTAATTTTCGAGTTTTGATTGGTGATTTGACATTAGATTTAGATAATTTTGGTATGGTTAGACTCGTGAGTGAATGAGGGTTAATAATCCGTAACTTTGACCCGATGCTGAGATGCGGGTCGGGGGATTTTGGTCATTTTACCTAATTTTGCGTACTAGCTTAGAATTTATTTGTGGAATCAGTTACTTGAAGTTATATTTACATTATGCAATTGAATTGAGTAGATTTGATCCATTTGGAGTCGAGTACTCATGGAAAGAACGTGGTTTCGGGTTGATTTTGAGCCGGCTCGATATAAGTGGCTTGCCTAACCTTGTGTGGGGGAACTCCCCTTAGGATTTTTGTATTATTGATATATGAAATGCCTTGTACGTGAGGAGACGAGTGTGTACTTGTGCTAATTGTAGAAAATCCAATTTTCATTAAGCAACTTTAATTGTGTTTCCTTTCCTGTTTATACTACTTGCAATTTAAGACTGCTGTTAGCTTAGGGAAGCATGACTAATTGACTTAATTGCTTTACTTGGTCAAACTTCCTTTTTTGGATTATGTGTAGCATGCTAGGTTAGAAATACCTATTTTACCTTGGTATGAAATTGAATTTAATTGAGTATTCTTCATGTTGCCGCTGTGTGTTTACTTTGGGACTACGGGACAGTCTCCCGGGAGATCCCCCGTGCATATATTGATTTGGATTGTAGTGCAATATACTGAGAGATCCCCTAGCACATATATTGATTTGGATTGTAGTACGGGTTACCAAGAGATCCCCATCACGTATATTGAGGATGCTAAGAGATCCTTGGGATACCAAGAGATCCCGACATATATATTGAGGATACTAAGAGATCATCGGGATACTGAGAGATCTCCAGCACACATATTGAGGATACTAAGACATCTTCGGGATACTGAGAGATCCCCAGTTGTTGTCTCTGTGTTGAGCGGTATTCCTTTTATGATTATTTTTTCTCTGTATAGTTATTGTTATTATTATTATTATCTTGTGTTACTTCTTATTGTTAGCATTTAATTATATTATCGTATTCTATACTGTTGTACCTCGTTTTTCAGCTATAATCAGTATGGCCCTGACCTTCCTCATCACTACTCGATCGAGGTTAGGCTTGGAACTTACTGAGTACCACTGTGGTGTACTCATGCCCTTTTTACGCATGTTTTTCATGTGCGGATCCAGGTACTTCGACTCAGTCTTATCACCCTTGAGGCGAGGCGATTCTCCAGCTTCAAGGTATATATACCGCATCCGTAGACCGAAGAGTCCCTTTCCATTCTCTCTAATAGTTTAGCCCTTCTGTATTTATCTTGATTTAGACATTCTGGAGTTAGAGAACAATGTAGTATTCATAGCTTGTGATTTCATGAGATTCCGAGTTTTGGGAATTGTTTAGTTTCTGAGATCTTGTATTGGTATTTGCTGAGCGGCATCTTAAACACTTTTTTATTTGTTTATCTTTAGTTTTTTTAGTTTTCCGCATTTTGGTTCTTTTTCCGCAATTGTTAGGCTTATCTAGTCGTAGAGACTAGGTGCCGTCACGATAGTTTACGGAGGGCGAACTTGGGTCGTAAAAAGTTTGTATCAGAACTCTAGGTTCATAGGAGTAATGAATCACAAGCCGGTTTATTAGAGTCTCGCGGATCGATACGGAGATGCTTGTACTTATCTACGAGAGGCTATGTAACTGTTAGGAAAATTTCACTTCATTTGATTTCTTTATCGTGCGAGATTTTTTATATCACAACTCTAAACTTCTATATTCTATTCTCTCACAGATGGTAAAGACACGTGCTACCAGAGATGATCAGGCACCCGCGCCCCCTACTGGAGCCGTCAGAGGACGGGACCGGGGTAGAGGCCGAGGACGCGCACGTGGTGCAACCAGAGCACCCGCGCGAGCTGCCACCAAGGTTCCACCAGCAGTTCCAGTCGGAGTCTAGGCACCCGATACGCCTACTGCTACTACTACTCCATCTCTTCAGGAGACTCTTGCGCAGTTCATGAGCATGTACACCACAATGGCTCAGGTAGGGTTGCTTCCCCTTGCTGCAGCTACATCTTAGGCCGGGGGAGGAGCACAAACTCCCGCCGCCCATACTCCTGAGCAGCAAGTGCATGTTGATCAGGTCCCAGAGATTATTTTTGTACAGCCTGAAGTCCCAGATAAGCCCGAGGATAGGGCAACGACTTCCAAGGATGAGCAGTTGAGACTGGAGAGGTTCAAGAAGTACAAGTCTCCTGTATTCGGTAGTCTAGCATCAAATGATGCTTTGGTATTTATAGATGAGTGCTACCATATTCTCCGTACCATGGGTATATCTGGATCGAGTGGGGTTTTCTTCACTACCTTCCAGCTTCGAGGAGCCGCCTATGAGTGGTGGCGTACCTATGAGTTAGATAGTTTGGCTGAGGCCTCAGAGACGCATGGCATGCAGAGTTTGAGCATTTGCGCCAGGGTACTATGACTGTCTCGGAGTGTGTTGTCCGTTACACTAGCTTGGCTAGACATGTCCCAGCCTTGGTTTCTATTGTTCGCGAGAAGGTTTGCCGGTTTATTGAGGGGCTTATTCCCAGCATCATGTCTAGCATGGCTCGTGATTTGGAGATGGATATTTCTTATCAGTAGGTGGTGAGCATTTCTAGGAGGATAGAGGGTATGCATGCTAGTGACAGAGAGGAGCGGGAGGCCAAGAGGTCTCGAGAGTCGGGCTATTATTCTGGTTCCCGTGTTCCAGCTGCAGTTCGTCATGGAAGGGGTTATATGAGTCACCCCGTTCATTCAGCTCTTCCAGCAGCCTGTGGTATTACAGCTCCTCCTAGGCCTCAGGGGACTTATTATGCACCTCAAGTATCTAGTGCGCCTCCTGCGTGAGGTGCTTTCAGAGGTCAGTCTAGCAGACCTGGCCCGAGCCATTCACAGTTGCCATGTCCTTCTAGAGCTTGTTTTGAGTGTGGTGACACACGTTATATGGTGAGGGACTGCCTAAGACTTGGGAGGAGTGCACCTCCACAGACTTCTCAGCTACAACGTGCCCCACAGAGTTCTCAGGCTATGGTCACAGCTCCAGTTGCTACCCCACTTGCTCAGCCAGCTATAGGTGGAGGTTGGGGAGGTAAAGGTCGCCCTAGAGGGGGAGGCCAGGCCAGATATTATGCCCTTCCTGCCCGTACCGAGGCGGTCGCCACTGATTCTATCATCACAGGTATTATCTTGGTTTGTCATAGAGATGCATCGATTTTATTCTATCCAAGCTCCACCTATTCTTATGCATCTTCTTATTTTGCCCCGCATTTGGGTGTATCTCGGGATTCATTGAGTTCCCCTGTTTATGTTTCTACTCCTGTGGGAGATTCTCTTGTTGTGGACCGCGTTTATCGATCGTGTGTGGTTGCTCTTAGTAGTTTTGGGACCAGAGCCGATTTATTATTTCTTAGCATGGTAGATTTTGATGTTTTCTTTGGCATGGACTAGTTGTCGCCCCATTATGCTATCCTTGATTGTCACGCCAAAACCGTGACGCTGGCTATGCCAGGTCTACCGCGAGTAGTGTGGAGGGTACCTTAGAGCATACTCCCGGTAGAGTTATTTCATTCCTTAAGGCTCATTGTATGGTTGAGATGGGGTATGAACGTAACTAGCTTATGTAGGAGATGTCAGTATTGATACCCCTACAATTGATTCAGTCCCAGCTGTACGAGATTTTTTTGATGTGTTTCCAGCTGATCTTTCGGGCATGCTGCCTGATAGAGATATTGATTTTGGCATTGATCTGTTGCCGAGCATTCACCCCATTTCTATTCCTCCGTATCGTATGGCCCCTCCTGATTTGAAGGAGTTGAAGGATCAGTTACAGGAATTGCTTGATGAGGGTTTTATTCAGTCCAGTGTATCACTTTGGAGTTCTCCTGTCTTATTTGTGAAGAAAAAGGATGGCTCTATGCGTATGTGCATTGATTATCGCCAACTGAACAAAGTTACAGTGAAGAACCATTATCCTTTGCCTCGTATTGATGATTTGTTTGGCCAACTATAGGGTGCACAGGTGTTTTCTAAGATTGACTTGCGTTCAAGTTACCATCAGTTAAAGATTCGGGAGCCAGATATCCCGAAAACTTCTTTCAAGACTCGGTATGGTCATTACGAGTTCCTTGTTATGTCATTTGGGCTGACTAATGCCCCAGCAACCTTTATGCATTTGATACACAGTGTGTTCCGACCGTATCTTGACTCGTTCGTTATTGTCTTTATTGATGATATTCTATTGTATTCCAGGAGTTAGGAAGATCATGAGCAGCACATGAGGACAATGCTTCAGACTTTGAGGGAAAAACGTTATATGCAAAGTTCTCGAAATGTGAGTTTTGGTTTGATTCCGTGGCATTCTTAGGCCATGTGGTATCAAGTGGGGGTATTCAGGTGAATCCGATGAAAGTGGAGGTAGTGCAGAGTTGGCCCAGACCATCCTCAGCTATAGAGATACGTAGTTTTCTTGGCTTAGCGGGTTATTATTGTCAACTTGTTGAGGGGTTTTCATCTATTGCAGTCCATATGACCAGGCTAACCTAGAAGGGTGTTCCACTCCAGTGAACGGAAGAGTGTGAGTCTAGCTTTCAGAATCTCAAGACAGCTTTGACTACAACCCCAGTTTTGATATTGCCTACAGGGTCGGGGTATTATACTATCTATTGTGATGCCTTGAGGATTGGCCTTGGAGCGATATTGATGCAGTACGGTAGGGTGATTGCCTACGTGTGCAGACAGTTGAAGGAACATGAGAAGAATTATCCTGTCCATGACCTTGAGTTAGTTGCTATTGTTCACGCCTTGAAGATCTGGCGTCATTATTTATACGTGTGCCTTGTGAGATTTATACTAATCAACGGAGTTTGCAGCATCTGTTGAAGCAGAAGGATCTTAATTTGAGCCAGAGGAGATGGTTAGAGCTGTTGAAGGACTATAATATCACTATCGTGTATCACCCGGGCAAGGCCAATGTGGTGGCCGATACTTTGAGCCATCGGGCAGAGAGCTTGGGGAGTTTGGCTTATTTACCAGTAGCGGAGAGGCCCATGGCGATTGATGTTCAGGCCTTAGCCAGCCATTTGTGAGATTAGATCTTTCGGAGCCCAGTCAGGTTCTAGCTTGCATGGTTTCTCGGTTTTCCTTGTTTGATCGTATCCGGGAGCGTTAGTTTGATGACCCTCATTTGCTTGTCCTCAAGGACAAGGTTCTGCACGGTGATGCCATAGATGTGACTATTGGTGATGATGGGGTATTGAGGATGTATGGTCGGATTTGTGTACCCAATGTTGATGGGCTTCGGGAGTTAATTTTAGAGGAGGCCTATAGTTCGTGGTATTTAATTCATCCGGGTGCCGCGAAGATGTACCAGGATTTGAGACAGAACTATTGGTAGAGGTGAATGACGAAAGATATAGTTGGGTTTGTAACTCGGTGCCTCAATTGTCAGCAGGTGAAGTGTGAGCACCAGAGACCGGGTGGGTTGCTTCAACAGATAGAGATTCTGGAGTAGAAGTGGGAGCGGATCACCATGGACTTCGTAGTTGGGCTTCCACGGACTTTGAGAAAGTTCGATGCCATTTGGGTGATTGTGGATTGGCGGAACAAGTCCGCGCACACCATTCATGTGTATTCTACCTATTTTTCGGAGCGTTTGGCGAAGATTTATATTTGGGAGATTGTTTGTCTGCATGGTATTTCAGTTTCCATCATTTCAGATAGAGGCACTCAGTTTACATCACAATTCTAGAGGACCGTACAACATGAGTTGGGTACTTGGGTGGAGTAGAGTACATCATTTCAGCCTCAGACGGACGGACAATCCGAGCGCACTATTCAAATTCTTGAGGATATGCTCGGTGCATGTGTGATTCAGTTTGGAGGGTCTTGGGATCAGTTCTTGCCATTGGCGGAGTTTGCCTACAACAACAACTATCAGTCCAGCATTCAGATGGCACCATACGAGGCTTTATATGGTAGGTGGTGTAGATCCCCGGTGGGTTGGTTTGAGCCGGGTGAGGCTAGATTATTGAGCACAGACTTGGTTCAGGATTCTTTGGAGAAGGTCAAGGTGATTCAGGATAGACTCCGCACAGCCCAGTCCAGACAGAAGAGTTACGCGTACCGGAAGGTTCGTGATGTTTCCTATATGGTTGAAGAGCAGGTTCTACTTCGAGTTTCACCTATAAAGGGCGTTATGAGATTTGGGAAGACAGGGAAGTTGAGTCCGAGGTTTATTGGTCCTTTTGAGATATTGCGGCATGTTGGGGAGGTTTCTTATGAGCTTGCCTTACTTCCCAGCTTGGCAGGAGTTCATCCAATATTTCATGTTTTGATGCTCCGGAAGTATCACGGTGATCCGTCACACGTGTTGAATTTTAGTTCAGTCTAGTTGGACAAGGATCTATCCTATGTTAAGGAACAAGTGGCGATATTGGACAGGCAGGTTCGAAAGCTGAGGTCAAAGAATATTGCATCAGTGAAGGTTCAGTGGCGGGGTCAGCTGGTCGAGGAGGGGACCTAGGAGACCGAGCAGGATATGTGTAGCCGTTACCCTCATCTTTTCACTACTTCAGGTACGTCTCTATACTCGTTCGAGGATGAACAAATGTTTAAGTGTAGGAGGATGTAACAACCCGGCCGGTCATTTTAAGAATTAACACCCTGATCCCCTATTAACTGTTTTTCCCGTGTTTGTTTATGCTATTTTGATTTGTCAGGATGTTTGGTTTTGAGTTTCGGAGTGCTTTTCCCATAGTCGGAGTAGTGTGAAGAAGTCTTTAGAATGGAATTCCGTCGGTTTTGTTAGCTTCGTTGGGTGATTTCGGGCTTAGGGGCGTATTCAGATTGTGTTATGGAGGTCTGTAGCTTATTTAGGCCCTAAATGCCGAAAGTTGAATTTTTGAATTTTACGATTCGATAGTGAGATTT
This sequence comes from Nicotiana tabacum, assembly GCF_000715075.1. Taxonomy (NCBI): domain Eukaryota; kingdom Viridiplantae; phylum Streptophyta; class Magnoliopsida; order Solanales; family Solanaceae; genus Nicotiana; species Nicotiana tabacum. Next base: position 25,805,074 of record NC_134095.1, read on the forward strand.
TGATATCGGGGTCGGAATGGGATTCCAGAAGTTGAAGCAGCTCCGTAGTGTTGGATGTGACGTGATTGCAAAATTTCAGGTCATTCGGACGAGGTTTGATAGACTTTTTGATTGAAAGCGTAATTTGAGAGTTTTTGGGGTTCTTAGGCTTGAATCCGATGTTAAATTGGTGTTTTGATGTTGTTTTGAGCGCTCCGAAGGTTGGAAAAGTTTGAATGATGTTTTAGGATTGGTTTTCATGTTTGGTTGAGGTCCCCGGGGCCTCGGGTGTGTTTCGGATGCTCAACGGGTCATTTTTGGACTTAGAGAATTGCAGAAAATTGCAGCAGGTCTCCAGTTCTGGTTTCCTTCTTCGCATTCGCGAGTGGGGTTTCGCGTTCGCGAAGAGGAGATGGGGTTGGTGGAAGTTTAATGCTTTGCTTTCGCGAAGGTGTTCCCGCGTTCACGAGGCTGTGAGGTCTTATACCTATGCATTCACGAAGATAGTCCCGCGTTCGCGTAGGAGGGGGAAGATGGTCACCGCGGTCGCGACAAATACATTGCGTTTGCGATGAAGGAAAGATGGACCAAGCGAAGTTGTGCTTCGCGAACGCGAGGGTCCTTCCGCGTTCGCAAAGAAGGATTTATCTAGGCAGAATATAAAATTTCAAAGTCGAGGGTTTAGCCATTTTTATCAAAACTAGAGCTTGGGAGCTCGGAATTGAGCGAGATTTTGAGGGATTTTCAGAGATTTCGATTGGGTAATGATTCGTAACTCCTTTTTGCTTATAACCCATTAATCTAAACATGAATTCATCATCTAATTTCGAATTTGGGGTGAGAAATTGGGAAAAACTTTGGAAAATTTCTTAGGACTAATTTTCGAGTTTTGATTGGTGATTTGAATTTGGATTTGGATATTTTTTGGTATGGTTAGACTCGTGAGTGAATGAGGGTTCATAATCCATAACTTTTACCCGATTCCGATATGTAGTCCCGGGGAGTATTTTGGTTATTTTACCTAATTTCACGTATTTGCTTATAATTTATTTGTGGAATCAGTTACTTGAAGTTATATTTACATTATGCAATTGAATTGAATAGATTTGAGTCATTTGAAGTCGAGTACTCGTGGCAAGAACGTAGTTTCGGGTTGATTTTGAGCTGGTTCGAGGTAAGTGCCTTGCCTAACCTTGTGTGAGGGAACTCCTTTTAGGATTTTGGTATTATTGAAATGTGAAGTGCCTTGTACGCGAGGTGAAGAGTGCATACTTGTGCTAATTGTTGAAAATCCTGTTTTTAATAAGCAACTTTAATTGTGTTTCCTTTCCTGTTTATACTATATGCAATTTAAGCCTATTGTTAGCTTAGGGAAGCATGACTAATTAACTTAATTGCTTTACTTGCTCAAACTGCGTTATTTGGATTATGTGTAGTATGCTAGGTTAGAAATACCTGTTTTACCTTTGTATGAAATTGAATTTAATTGAGTATTCTTCGTGTTGCTGCTGTATGTTTACTTTGAGACTACATGACTGTATCCTAGGAGATCCCCTGGACATATATTGATTTGGACTGTAGTGCGGGATACCGAGAGATCCCCAGCACGTATATTGAGGATACTAAGAGATCCTTGGGGATACCGAGAGATACCCAGCATATATATTGAGGATACTAAGAGATCCCCAACACATATATTGAGGATACTAAGAGATCCCCGGGATACTGAGAGATCCCCGGTTGTTGTCTCTGTGTTGAGCGGTATTCCTTTTGTTATTATTTTGTCTCTATATAGTTATTGTTGTTCTTATTATCCCGTCTTACTTCTTATTGTTAGCATTTAATTATATTATCGTATTCTATGCTGTTGTATCTTGTTTTTCAGCTATAATCAGTAGTGCCCTGACTTTCCTCGTCACTACTCGACCGAGGTTAGGTTTGGCACTTACTGAGTACCTTTGTGGTGTACTCATGTCCTTTCTGTGCATGTTTTTCATGTGCAGATCTAGGTACTTCGGCTCATTCCTATCACCCTTGAGGCGAGGCGATTCTCTAGAGACTTCAAGGTATATCTGCCCCGTCCGCAGACCGAGGAGTCCCTTTCCATTATCTCTAATAGTTTAGCCCTTCTGTATTTATCTTGATTTAGACATTCTGGAGTTAGAGCACAATGTAGTATTCATAGCTTGTGATTTCATGAAATTCTGGATTTTGGGAATTGTTTAGTTTCTAAGATCTTGTATTGGTATGTGCCGAGCGACATCTTAAACACTTTTATATTTGTTTATCTTCAGTTTTATTTATTTTTCGCATTTTGGTTCTTTTTCTGCAATTGTTAGTCTTACCTAGTCGTCGAGACTAGGTGCCGTCACGACAGTTCACGGAGGGCGAACTTGGGTTGTGACACAAAGATAGTTAAATATTAAACTAAGATAAAAAAAACATGAGTAGACAAAAAATAAAAATCTAATCTAGTGAATAGTTAATTTCTAAGTCCCCCACAACGGCACCAAAAACTTGTTGTTCCCAAATGTACACACAAGTATGCGTGATCGACAAGTAATATAGGATTATAAGTCCAGATATCGTACTCACAGGGACATATGATTAACTATCAACTAAATTAAACCAAACAATTAATCTATTCAAGCAAATCCTAACGTATGAATATTTAACTAAAATTAATCTAGAGTAACAAATTAAGAGATTAAAGAAAACAACGACAAACTTAAAGACGAATTCAATGTGAATGAATATTCTAGAGCTATGGGTTAGCTAACAATCCCGTTGAATTTTTCACTTAAATTGTCTAATTAATTTATCTGGTTTATTGGTTGATAGGGTTAATATTGTTCTTAGCCTTCTCCCGAAGTATTACTCGCCTATTCAAGCTAATCTAACGCCTATATTCCTATGGAATTAGAATTAATAAGAACACATTAATAATTTATATATAGTAACCAAGCAAGACGATTAGGTATATTCCTATCCTACCGCCCCCCCCCCCCTCCAGAGTTAAGATCTTTCTCTGCTCAATCTTATTTGCAATCTAGAATTTCCTCTCCCGAGTTCAATCCTAGATTCGTAGATAGTATTCAATTGGTGATCAAGCAATCAAATAATTAAGCGCAAGATTGAATAAAATAAACCAATATGATAAAATAATAAGAACAATTCAAGTTTCAAACTACAATGTTCATGCAGCACCCAAAACTCTAGAACTAATGAACTATGAAATTAAGAGAAGAAAAACTAGTTAGAAGCCTCCTCCAAGCGTGGTGTGTGTTCCCCCATGTGAATTCTCCTTCAAAGTATGTTAGATATCTCCAAAGTGGCGTATTCCCCTTCAAAAATATGTTTAGTCTTGCTTTTATATGTGTTGTGTAGGTCTAGGGCCGAAATAACCTTGTCCCGGGCAAAGTTGGACAAATATCTCGTCACCAGCACCCAGCCCAGCACTAGGCGCTGTAAAATTGGGCATTCTGTCTGGGGCGCCACAGGTAGCGCTAGGCGCTGGCTGTGGCGCTGAAAATGCCATTTTTGCCTTTTTCATCCGTTTTGGCTCTAATCTCGCACCTTTCGCCCCCAATTGCTCCTGGATGATTCCTACACTTAAAAACACCTCAAGTTAATATAAATCAACACATTTTACATCTTAAATCCATGAAAAAAAAGTAAAACATGAGGCGATATACATATAAATATATATACTTTAAGCTAAACATCAAACCCTGTTTAATAAACATACATCGGTTTTAAGAACATACATCCACAATGATTTGGGTAATAAGAAATTACTTATCATGCTCCAATCCATATCCATAAGTGTTCGATTACGCCTTTCTACAACACCATTTTGTTGAGTTGTTCCTTGCATAGTATACTATGCGCATATGTCATGTTCCTCGAAGAACTTTGCAAATGGACTTGAACATTGTCCTGATTCATTATATTTTTCATACTATTCACCATCTCTATCTGACCTAATAGTTTTCACCTTTTTCTCTAGTTGCCTTTCGACCTCATTAACAAATACCTTGAGAGTATCTGTTGCTTGAAATTTTTCTTTCAGTAAATAGATGTATCCATAACGTAAAAAGTCATCAACAAAGGTGATAAAAAAAATTCTCCACCAAAAGATGGAATATCAAAAGGTCCAAAATATCGATGTATATAATTTCAAGAAGCTGGGTGCTTCTTGTGACAACTTTCTTACTATGCTTGGTTTGCTTCCCTTAATGCAATCCAAACATATATTAAGAGTAGTAAATTTTAGATTTGGAATAATCTCATTCTTATTAATCTTTCTAAACTTTCTTTGGATGTATGAACCAAATATTTGTGCCACAAGTAAACAGAACTTTCATCTAGTGAAATACGTTTAATTCCAACATTATGTTGAACAGTTAGAAGGGATTCAGAAAAATTAATATCGAGTTTCAATTTATGTAATCCATCAATAAGAATACCGGAACTATAAAAAATAACATTCTTATATAAATTGAAACATCCATTTTCAAACTTTAAATCAAATCCAGAAACATCAAGTCTTGAAAGAGAAATCAAATTCCTAGAAACCGAAGGTACATAGAGTCTGTAATAGATCAAGGTAATGTTCAGTCTCCATGATCTAACAATAAGTCCATATGCCTTCAATTGGAGCCTTCATACGATTTCCCATAAACAAGAAATCATTAATTGGATTTGTGGTTTGGATAGTAAGGAATCCCTGTAACGTAGTAGATACATGTACAGTTACACCAGAGTATTATTAGGAACTTCTACTAAATTTGATTTAAAACATACGAAAGCAGTAATTGTACCTTCTTTTTTCAAACCACGTTTTACGTTTCAGACAATCTTTCTGATATTGTCCTTCCTTGTTACAGAAACGACACATATATGCCTTATGTTCTTTCTTAGCATCATGTGAAACTTTAGCAGGTGCTTTCTTCTTCTGGAATGTGATGACCCAATAGGTCATCTAGCGCTTTAACCCTTAATTATGTTTCAAAATCTCAAATAGATCCTTTTAACCTTCTTCATTTTGTGTGCGCAGTAAGTGCCTTTCTCCGGAAGGAATTTATGTGAAAAATTGATTAAAATGTGAATTCGTGTGTTAAAAATTTATTTGAGTTGACTTCGGTAAATGTTTTGAGAAAACGGACCCGGATCCATATATTGACGGTCTCGGTGGGTCTATATCGTGATTTGGAACTTGGGCGTATGCTCGGAAGAGAATTCGGAGGTCCCTAGCTCGTGTTATCGTAATTTGTTTAAAATTTAAAGTTTAAAGGTTTAAAGAATTTATAAATTTGATTGATGTTTCACTTTGTTGATACCAGGTCCGAATTTTGGTTCCGGAACTTAATATAGGTCCATTACAATATTCCTGACTTGTATGCAAAATTTGGTACAAAATGGAAGTGATTTGACATGATTTGGACGTCCGGTTGTTAAAATAGATGTTCTTAAGCCTTGTTGAAAATTTCATTCGTTTTGGTATACGATTCATAATTATAGGTGTTATTTTGGTGTTTTGATCGTGCGAGCGAGTTTGTACAATATTTTTCTAATTATGTGCATACTTAGTTTGGAGCCCCGAGGGCTAGGATGTGTTTCGGATAAGCTATGGTTAGGTTGAACATAGAAAATTCTGGTTTCCTTAGCTGCCGTTGTCACCTGGTATTTCCTTCTTCACAAACGCGAAGGTACTAACGCGATCGCGAAGAGTGTTCTCGGCTAGGGAGGGAAATTTCTCTATGTGAATGCAAGGCATTAGACGTGAACGCGGAGCAGTGGGGGGACTGCCCTTCGCAAACGCGTCCACATCAATGCGAAGGCATAGATTTGAGTGGCGGAGGCTGGGAGTTGAGGTTACTCTACACGAACGCGAGCCCAGGCTCGTGAACGCGGAGGTGAGGTGGGCTAAACCTTTGCGAACGCGTGGATTTACTCGCGATCGCGATAAACACCAGACGCTTAGTGACTTAAATGTTTCAAAATTGGGATTTCATCCATTTTTCACAATCTTTCCATTAGAGCTCGGCCTAGAGGCAATTTGGAGGAGACAATTCAACACTAATTTATAGGTTAGAATACTTTAACTCATTTTCTTCCATTTCTAACATCCCCCATTAATTTCTGGCCTTAATCTTTGTTCTTCCATAGTAAAAAACTAGGCAAATTCGGGATTTAGACCTCAATTTGAGGTCGAACTTCGAAACTAATTAAATAATCGGGCTTGAGGTGAATGGGTAAATGGGTTTTGGTCCGAACCTCCGGGTTGACGTTTTTTTTGACTTTTTGGTAAAAGTGTAAAAATCCTATCTTTATGTATTGTAATTGCTTCTGTTAGCATTATTTAATGTTATCGAGTCGATTTTGATTACATACGAGTAGTTTGGAGGCGGATTCTAGAGAAAAGGCCCTAGTAGAGCTCTGAGTTGACTATGGAGTGAGGTAAGTGTTGGGTTTAACCTTGATTTTAGGGAATTAGGAACCGTTGAGCTATGTATTATGTGCAATTCATGTGTGTGGTATATATGTGAGGTGACGAGTGTATATACGCCGCCAAAATACTTGTTTCCTTGTGTTTTCGGGTTTCATTAATTATTTCACCACATGCCTTATTTGTTACATGCGTTAAATACTTCCATGATTTACTGCTACTTGCCTTAATGACTTACTTGTACCCGTAGCTATCATTCATTTGAATTGCCATGTTGTTTAGTATTCAATATTATGGGGGAATAAGGTAGAATTATGTTGTATGGTGGGATCGGGTAGCGCGCCGCAACAGGTGAAATAATGGTGGATTGATATAGTGAAACAAGGGTAAATTTTGATATTAAATCTGCTATTATATGGTGGGATCGGGTTGCGTGCCGCAATATATATTTATTTATTATTGTTGATATTATTATGGTGGAGTAACATGGGTTTGTGTTGTACGGTGGGACCGGGTTGCTCGCCGCAACAATCTATGTGTGTCTAAATCCTTATCGTGTTGTGTTGGCTTCAGTATTTTTTTCCAAGACTCTAAGGATTAGTATTTCTAGCATTTATTGTTTTTCCTTCGAAGATTGAGTTACTTTCATGTGTTAACTATTTTAATTCGTCTCTGGATTTTCTTTCCTCTCACTATTTTTATGCTGCGTACATGTTATTGTAAGTGACTGTCTTAGCCTCGTCATTACTTCGTCGAGGTTAGGCTCAGCACTTACAAAGTACATGGGGTCGGTTGTATTCATACTACACTCTGCACTTCTTGTGCAGATTTTGGAGTCAGTCCTAGCGGCGGTTCACACTGAGAGATGATTACCGCAGGCAGTTTGAGCGTCTCCAGCTGGGCAGTATGACTATACTCAGTACGAGACCTGTTTTGTGGATCTAGCTCATCATGCCCTTATCGCGCTTCCGACTGAGAGGGAGATGGTGAGGAGATTTATTGATGGACTCACTTAAACTATGAGGCTACAGATGGCCAAGGAGAACTGGGGTGATATTTCCTTTCAAACGGCTACAAATGTTGCTGGGCAGATCGAGATGGTTCTTGCTCAGGAGAGGGAGCAGGTGTCGGATAAGAGGCCTCGTCATTCTGGTGGTTTCAGCGGTGCCTCGTCTGGGGGCAGGGGTGCTTTTAGTAGAAGCCATTCTTCCAAGCCATTTCATTCAGCACTTCAGGCATCTCACAGTGCTTCAGGGAGTCGTGGTCCTTATGTACCTTATTTTGGGTAGCCAGTGTACAGCGCACCATCAATTTCTATCAGTGTGCCTATGATTTAGAGCTATCACTGTGGTTATCCTACCAGTTCGGGTCAAGTTCGGTTCTAGCAATAGGAGCGGTGTTTTGAGTATGGTGGTTTGGGGCACATCAGGAGGTCCTGTCTGAGGTTATTTGGTGGCATACCACAGCCAAGTTCTCGTTCCATGGTTCTGACACTAGTTGCTCCACCCCCTGCTTAGCCAACCAGGGGTAGGGTTCAGGCAGCCAGAGGTGGGGGTTAGGCCGTTAGAGGTGGAGGTCAGACCGTTAGAGGTGGAGGTCAGCCAGCTAGAGGCCGTCCCATTGATGTAGTTCAGAGATGTAGTTCAGAGTGGTAGGGCCCAGTCCCGATCTTATGCTTTTCCAGCTAGGCCGGAGGCCAAGTCATTTGACGCTGTTATCACATGTATTGTTGCAGTTTGCCATAGAGATGTTTCAGTTTTATTTGATCTGGGATCTATTTTTCCTACGTGTCATCCTATTTTGCTTCATATCTGGTTGTGCCTCATGATTCTTTGAGCGCTCATGTGTATGTGGCCACACTTGTGGGAGATTCTATTATTGTATATCGTGTCTATCGTTCGTGTGTAGTTACTATTAGGAGACTTGAGACTAGCATAGATCCCCTACTTCTTGATATGGTATATTTGATGTCATCTTAGGTATGGATTGACTATCACTTTATCATGCTATATTAGATTGTCATGCCAAGACGGTGACCTTAGCCTTGTCGGGCTTGCCTCGATTAGAGTGGAGGGGGACTCTTGGCCACTCTACCAGCAAAGTTATTTCTTATGTGAAGGCTCGACATATGGTCGAGAAGGAGTTGTTTAGCCTATTTGGCCTATGTCCGCGATTCTAGTGCGGAGGTTCCTTCCATGAATTTAGTACCAGTTGTTCGTGAGTTTTCAGAGGTGTTTCCTATAGACTTGCCAGGGATGCCGCCCGACAGGGATATTGATTTCTGTATTAATTTGGCTTCGGGCACTCAACCTATTTCTAGTCCGCCATACCGTATGGACTCACCAAAGTTAAAGGAATTAAAGGAGCAGCTACAAGATTTGCTTGACAGGGGCTTCATTAGACCTAGTGTTTCGCCTTGAAGTAGGCACGTATTGTTCGTGAAGAAGATGAATAGGTCGATAATAATGTGTATAGACTATCGATAGTTGAACAAAGTCACTATCTAGAACAAATATCAATTGCCGAGGATTGATGAGTTATTTGATCAGCTGCAAGGTGCCAAAGTTTTTTCGAAGATCGATTTGAGGTCTAACTACCATCAGTTGAGGATTAGGGCATCCTATGTCCCTAAGATGGCTTTTCAGACTCTGTATGTGCATTATGAGTTCCTAGTGATGTCATTTGGGTTGACAAATGCTCCAGATGCATTTATAGATTTGATGAACCGGATGTTCAAACCCTATTTGGATTCTTTTGTGAACGTGTTTATTGATGATACCTTGATCTACTCCTTCAGTCGAGAGGAAAATGATTAGCATCTTCGGATTGTACTTCAGACTCTGAGAGATAGCCTTATATGCCAAGTTTTCAAAGTGTGAGTTTTTGCTAGACTCAGTCACCTTTTTGGGGCATATTGTATCGGTAAAAGGTATAAAGGTGGATCTTAAGAAGATTGAGGCAGTTCAAAACTAGCCTATACCTACTTCAGCTACAGAGATCTGGAGTTTCCTGGGTTTGGCGAGTTATTACCGCCGATTCATGGAGGGATTTTCATCTATAGCAGTCCCATTGACCAGATTGACCTAGAAGGGTGTCCCGTTCAGATGATGAGACGAGTGTGAGTTGAGCTTTCAGAACCTCAAGACTGCTTTAACTGTGGAGCCAGTGTTGGTATTGCCCACATGTTTAGGATTTTACATGGTGTATTGTGATGCCTCTCATATTGGGCTTGGTGCGGTATTGATGTAGGATGACAGGGTAATTGCATATGCGACACGACAGTTGAATGTTCATGAGAAGAATTACCCTGTTCATGGCTTAGAGTTGGCAACCATTGTACATGCGCTGAAGATTTGGAGGCACTATCTTTACGGTGTGTTGTATGAGGTATTCACAGATCATTGGAGTCTATAGTATTTATTCAAGCAAAAGGATCTCAATTTGAGGCAGAGGAGGTGGTTGGAGCTGTTGAAAGACTACGATATCACCATTTTGTATCACCCCGGGAAAGACAATGTGGTGGAGGATGCCTTGAGTAGAAAGGCAGTGATTATTAACAACCTTGCATACATTCCAGTTGGTGAGAGACCGCTTGCAGTAGATGTTCAAGTTTTGGCAAATCAGTTCATGAAGTTAGACGTTACAGAGCCTAGTTGTGTTCTAGCTTGTACAGTCGCTCGGTTTTCCTTGTATGAGCGCATCTGAGAGTGGAAATATGATGATCTTCATTTTCTTGACCTTAGGGAAACGGTGTGGCACGGTGGTGCCAAGTAGGTTCTTGTTGGAGATGATGGGGTATCGAGGATGTAGGGCCGTATTTGTGTGCCCAACGTGGATAGGCTTCATGAGTTGAATTTTGAGGAGGTCCACAGTTCCCGATATTTTATTCATCCAGACTCCACCAAGATATATCAGGACTTGCAGCAACATTATTGGTAGATAAGGATGAAGAAGGATATAGTTGCATATGTAGCCCGACGTCTAAATTGTCAGTAAGTAAAGTACGAGCATCAGAGACCTAGTGGTTGCTTCAGAAGTTAGAGCTTCCTGAGTATAAGTGGGAGCGTATCACTATGGATTTTGTTATTAGACTCCCACGAAGTCGGAGGAAGCTCGACGCGGTATGGGTCATCGTGGACAGGCTGACCAAGTCAGCACATTTCATTCCTATGGCAGTTACCTATTTTTTAGAGTGGTTGGCTGAGATCCACATCTGCGAGATTGTTCGTCTTCACGGTGTGCCCGTGTCTATCATTTCTGATCGAGATTCATAGTTCATACGCACTTCTAGAGGGAAATAGAGCGTAAGTTTGGCACGCAGGTTGAGTTAAGCACAACATTTCATCCTCAGACAGACAGACAGTCTGATTGCACAATTCGGCTATTGGAGGTCATGCTTCGTGCGTGTTTTATGAATTTCGGGGGTTCCTAGGATTAGTTCTTGCCACTTGCGGAGTTTACCTACAACAACAGCTACAAGTTGAGCATTCAGATGGCTCCCTATGAGGCATTATATGGGAGGCGATGTCGATCGCCAGTTGGATGGTTCGAGCCACGGGAGGCTCGGTTGTTGGGTACAAATTTGGTACAGGATGCCTTGGACAAGGTCAAGATTATTCAGGATCGACTTCGTACAGCTCATTCTAGGCAGAAGAGTTATGCCGACCATGGAGTTTGTGATATTGATTTCATGGTCGGAGAGAGGGTATTGCTCCGGGTTTCACCCATGAAGGGTGTGATGAGGTTCAGGAAGAAGGGAAAATTGAGCCCTAGGTATATCGAACCCTTTGAGATTCTTCAGAGAGTGGGTGAGGTGGCCTACAAGCTCGCATTGCAACCTAATTTATCAGCAGTGCATCCAGTGTTCCATGTGTCCATGCTTCGAAAGTATCATGGTGATCCGTCCCATGTGTTATATTTCAGGTCAGTCCAATTGGGCAAGAATTTGACTTATAAGGAGGAGTCGGTGGCTATTCTAGCCCCGCAGTTCCGATATTTGAGGTCAAAGAGTTATCCTTCAGTTCTAGTGCAGTGGAATGTTCAGCCAGTCGAGGCAGCCACTTGGGAGTCTGAGTCGGACATATGGAGTAGATATCCTCACCTTTTCACCGGTCCAGGTACTTTTCTATATGCGTTTGAGGACGAACGTTTGTCTTAGAGGTGGAGAATGTGATGACCCGATAGGTTATCTAGGACTTTTTAACCCTTAATTCTGTGTTTCGAGACCTCAAATAGCTCATTTTATCCATCCTCTTTTTGTGTGTGCACTTTATGCCTTTCTCCATAATGCTTTTATGTGAAAAACTTATTAAAATGTGAATGCGTGCCTTAAAAATTCATTTGAGTTGACTTCGATCAACATTTTGAGAAAACGAACCCAGATCTGTATTTTGACGATCTCGATAGGTCCATATCGTAATTTAAGACTTGGGCGTATGCCTAGAGTCGAATTCGGAGGTCCCTAGCTCGAGTTATCGCAATTTGTTAAAACTTTGAAGTTTAAAGGTTTAAAGAATTTATAAATTTGAGTGATGTTTGACTTTGTTGATACCAGGTCTAGATTTTGGTTTCGGAACTTGGTATAGGTCCATTACAATACTCATGACTTGTCTGCAAAATTTGTGCAAAATGAAAGTGATTTGATGTGATTCGGACGTCGAGTTGTTAATGTAGAAGTTCTTAAGCCCTATTGAAAATTTTATTTGTTTTGGTATTTTGATCATGCAAGCTAGTTCGAATAATTTGGACTTGTGTGCACACTTGATTTAGAGCTCCGAGGGCTCGGGTGAATTTCGGATAGGCTACGGATAGGTTGAACTTAGAAAATTTTGGTTTCCTTAGCTGCTGTTGTCACCTGGTATTTCCTTCTTTAAGATCGCGAAATGTGATCTCGGCTGGGGAGGGAAATTACGCTACGCGAATTTAAGGCACTGGAAGCGAACACGGAGTAGTGGGGGACTGCCCTTCGCTAACGCATCCACACCAACACGAATGCATAGCTTTGAGAGGCGAGGGCTGGGAGTTGAGGTTACTCTACACGAATGCGAGCCCAGGCTCACGAATGCGAGGGTGAGGCGGGCTAAACCTTCGCAAAGGCATGGATTTACTCGCGATGGCGTAGCCAGATAGGCAATGCTCTTTGCGAACGCGTCACGTTTCACGCGATCGCGATGAACACCTGACGTCCAGTGACTTAAATGTTTCAAAATCGGGATTTCACCCATTTTTCATAATCTTTCCATTAGAGTTCGGCCTAAATGCGATTTAGAAGAGAAATTTCAACATCAATTCATAGGTTAATACACTTTAACTCATTTTCTTTCATTTCTAACATCACCCATTATTTTGTAGCCTTAATCTTTGTTCTTCCATGGTAGAAAATTAGGGATTTAGGAAGAATTTGGGGTTTTTTGTGAATTCGAGATTTTGACCTCAATTTGGAGTCGAATTTCAAAACTAATGACATAATCGGGCTCGGAGGTGAACGGGTAAATGAGTTTTGGTCCGAACTTCGGGTTTTGAGAAAGCGGGCTCGGGGTAGACTTTTTTTGACTTTTTGGGAAAAGTGTAAAAAGCATGTCTTTATGTATTGTAATTGATTCCCTTAGCATTATTTGACGTTATCGAATTGATTGTGGTTATATACGAGTGATTTGGAGGCAGATTCTAAAGAAAAGGCCCCGGTAGAAATCTGAATTGACTGCGGAATGAGGTACGTGTTGGATTTAACCTTGACCTAAGGGAATTAGGAAACCTTGAGCTATGTGTTATGTGAAGTTAACGTTTGCGACGTATATGCAAGGTAACGAGTATATATACGCCACCAAAATACTTGTTTCCCTATGTTTTCACGTTTCATTAATTATTTCGCCACATGCCTTATCTGTACATACTCGAAATACTTCCATGATTTATTGCTACTTGCCTCAAAAGACTTACTTGTACCCGTATATTTCATTCATTTGAATTGCCATGTTGTTAAGTATTCAATATTATGGGGGAATAAGGAAGAATTGTGTTATACGGTGGGATCGGGTTGCGCACAACAACAGGTGAAATAAGGATGGATTGATATTGTCACGCCCCAAACTTGGGGAGGCGTGGCTGGCACCCGGTGCCGCCCTGGCCCGAGCGAACCACTTTGCAACTTTTTTTATTTTCTTTGTAACTATCATGGGCCAACATGGCCACAACTCATAATGTATAACTATAAGTGGGCAATAGTATATCACTGAATCATTTTTCTTAAAACATGAATACATATGGGTCGTCAAGGCCTCTGACATACTGTTCAAAATGAACCTCTGTCTACAAAGCCTCTAAGATTATTTGACACCAAATGAGACAGTGTACCGGCCTACCCATAAGTCTGTAGCAAAACTCTGACCTGATGACTCAATAGACTCACCTACACTCCGAATGAGGTGGAGTCTTATCGATCCTTTGCTGAATGCCAATCTCATCTACTATGAGGGCTCGTCAAACTGATTATCTATATTCGCAGGCATGAATGCAGTGTCCCCAACAAAAGGACGTCATTACGAATAATGTACTGAGTATGTAAGACATGTAAATAAATATATAAAGAGCATGGAAGAAACATGGAGTAAAGGACTCAACTTGTAAGTCTGGATAGCTCTGTAAATCATAAAATATTTACAAAACCATGCATATGCGTATAAATGTCATATAATGCATAGGTCTGTACGTACATAACATCATCAAGCCTCTGAGGGCATCCCATCATATCATCTCGACCGTGTGGGCAAATCATCAACGTATATCAGCTGATCAGGGGGTGGTGCGTATATAACGCCATAACCTTTTTCCATATCCCATATATATATATATATATATATATATATATATATATATATATATATATATATATATATATATATATATATATATATACACACACATCATATCATCTCGGCCTTTGTGGGCAAAATCATCAACGTATACCAACTGATCAGGTGATGGTGCGTATATAACGCCGTAACTTTTTCCCATATCCCATATACATATATATATATATATACGCTGGTCATGGGTCAAAATACATAAATGCAATGCATGAGAAGTACGTCAATAAATCTTTTGGAATGTCATAAGACCATTATAAGTAAAGAGTACTGGATTAAACAAAAAAAAAATAGAAAGGAAAAAAAGGGTAGTGCTGAAGCTTGAATATACTACGTACAAAATTGAGGAAGATCCTTCCACCAAGGGAAGGAAGCGTAAAATGGCCACTTGGCTTGTGTGGGTGGGGAAATGGGGTTTGCCGATATCAAAGGGAAAAAAATCTATGGACACATGCATGAGTTGAAATACAAGAAATCTTCAATTTTTTAATTTTAACAGAAATGGACCTTCAGTATCCAAAATAATGAGTCAAGCATGAAACTCTATAATTAACCGGAGGCGAACCCCAAAAATTGAGTTTTGAACTCATAATATGGGTCGGTTTGGGAACTTTAGGATCAAGATCAAAATAAACTACTGGAGTTTTCTAATCGAGTTTGGTTGATGAATTTTCAAATAGAGGCAACCCCCAATCGGCTGGGTTGAAATCAAGTAAAGAACTCAAAACCTGATCAGCAACTTCATGATATGAACTGTCCAACCTTGCAGCTGGAACCATAACCACTGACCTGCATACGTACAAAATTGGAAAGATAATGAAACAAACTTACAGTAGCTGGAGAGAGAGGACGACATTGTGAAAAAGACACGTACAAGTTGGGAACTTTCCTAGCCTTGATTATATCTTAGTTGCTCAGAAATTGAACACGTGTAATCATTTGTACGTGTCAAACGGTGTACGTGGAAGTGTCTGAATAGCATAGCAAGTACAGCATGAGCTTTTTGTTAGGCCTTTTAATTTGTTTAGAAAAAGAGTTATATATATATATATATATATATATATATATATATATATATATATATATATATATATATATATATATATATATATATATATATATATATATATATATATATATATATATATATATATATATATATATATATCTAATCTTATACAAAGACTAAAAAATTTCGTACGCTTAATTCTTAAAATGTTAAAAAAGATAACCTTCTTTTCTTGTGAGAAAATAATTCTGTCTTTACAATAAAGAAAATCTCATAAAACTTTCTTATATTATGTATATAATTTATCATATCTGAAAATATTAAAATATTAACTATCCAAAATTATACTTATAAATTTTTTACTAAAATACATCTATTAAAAGAAAATATCACACTAACATAAAACCTAGGGGTATCGAGGTTGTTGAAATATTTGAGAAGAGTATTGATGTCATGCCTATAGTATAAGATTGTAATGCATCTTGACACTTGGAATGTAATAAATTTTGTCTTGCTAAATCATTGTAAATACAACGTCCTAGATACACTCTAACCTATCGTAATAGACAATGAAATCTCATGATCATGCAAATTAGAAACGAATTTACCTAATATGCTAGGGCAAAACTATATAAATCGATAGTTGACAAATGTTCTAGTAAAGGTGAAAATGAAAGCGCAAAATGGTATTGTGAGGCTATATCTTTGGATGTTACCAGTCTATAGGAGGAAATATGTTGCAGAAACCTTCAAATAACCAAGTAAGAAAAAAGCTAATAAAAGAATACATTGAAATATATGATCGACGGCCTATAACATAGGAAGTAAGGACACTTACTTTGATATTAGTAATGAGCATTACGGATTACTACAAGACTAACATTTTATATAGAAGGCTTAGGGATGAAATAGAAGAGGAATATAGGGAAGATTTATGCTACTGGAAAATGAATATTTTTCTTTTCTTTCTGCACCATGATAATTGAATGATGTCATGTGCACATCTCTGGAATGAGCTAAAGTTGTTAAATATTTAATTCTACATTCAATTTCTTAAATTTCGCTTCCACGTTTGCATTTTATTTAGAGTCCTCTATAACCTTATGGATTGTCTTAGTCCCTTCAACCTCATATGGATTACCACAACTCATCCTACTATTAAAGTATGGGATGTAATAGATATAGTGAAATAAAGGTGAATTTTGATATTGAATCTGATATTATATGATGGGATCGGGTTGCGTGCCGCAACATATATTTATTTACTGTTGTTGATATTATTATGATAGAATAAGGGGGGATTGTGTTGTACGATAGGATCGGGTTGCACGCTGCAACAATCTATGTATTTCTAATTCCTTATCATGTTATGTTGGCTTTGGTATTTTTATAAGAGACTCTAAGGATTGGTATTTCTGGCATTTACTATTTTTTTTCGGAGATTGAGTTACTTTCATTTGTTAACTGCTTTAATTCGTTTCCGCATTTTCTTTCCTGCCACTATTTTTATGCTGAGTATAGATTATTGTAAGTGACTGCTTTAGCCTCATCACTACTTCGTTGAGGTTAGGCTTAGCACTTGCAGAGTATATGGGGTCAGTTGTACTCATACTACACTATGCACTTCTTGTGCAGATTTTAGAGTCGGTCCCAGTGGCGGTTCATAGATTGCTCGGGTCGGCTATTGAGTGGAGATTTGAGGTACACCTGCTCGACGTCCGCAGCCTCTAAAGTCCCCTTCTTATTTATCTTAGTTGTGTATGTTCCCTCAGACAAGTGTATTTCTATTCAAACCTTTATTTATATTATTCTAGTAGCTCGTGCACTTGTGATACCAGATTCAGAAATATATTTATATATTCCGGAAGTTTTGTCCTTTCGCGCCTTATTTCAGTTCCATCTTAGTTATTTTAGTAATTGGAATCATTTAGACTTGATATGCTTAAAAATGGTTTCAAATTTATCTAACGTTGGCTTGCCTGGCAAGTGAAATGTTAGACGCCATCATGGTCCCGAAGATGGGAATTTCGGGTCATGACATTGAACTTGTGAGCCTTCAATTTAAGTCCTTTACCAGCTCCTTGACCCATGAGATTAATTGAATGACTCCTTTGTTTATTATGTTTTGACTCCTCTTGAGTAAGCATACTAGACAATTCACTAGCATTCTTATCTTTAATAGTGTTATAGTTAATTTGAAAAGGTCCATATTTAGGAGGCAACAAGTTTAGAATAAACTGAATCAAGAATGAGTCATCCACTTTCATCCCCAAGGTCTGAAGTCTTACTGCAGTGTTAGTCATCTCGACGATATGATTTTGCATATGCGCGACCCAGTGAGTTCAGCCTTTAGTGTGCCAGCGAGAGATTTATCTGCGGAACAAAAATATTCTTCCACAAACTTCAAGTATTCCCTAGCACTTTCTGTTAATGGAATAGTACTCTTAATGTTGTTGGCAATAGTCATTCACATAAACAGAAGGCTTAGCTTGTTAGAGCATTCCCATGCATTATAGAAAGTCTTCTCATCCGCACTGCTCATATCAGTAATGGCAACAGGCTAATCATTCAGCAGAGCTAAGTCAAAATCCATCACACCTAAGTAAAACTGGACTTGTTCATTCTATTCAGAGAAATCCAATTCGTTGAACAAGTAACAGACGAAGCATGAGAATGAAGAAGAATAGCTGCAAAATAGATAATACAAGCTCACAAATAATATAAATTCAATAAAAACAACAAAAGTATATCGCGATTCTCCTTTGTGTAAAAACTACGACACACAATCATAATTTAAATATTATTTAATCTTTAATAGGTAATTCAATATATATATATATATATATATAAATAAATAAAAAATCTTTTGGCAGACAATATATATTTGACTAAAAAACACTATTTTTCCTTATTATATTCACTATTCATAGGCAATTCACCTTTGGGTAAATCCTTAAACTCTAGCAATAGTGAAAGTTAGTTTATCCATTAGTTTTATGGATAAACTAAAATTTTATGCATGCATAATTTCTCAAATATACTAGTTTGACCACTTTGGTGACTAACAAATTATATGAACATACATACACACAAAAAACAAATATCACAATATTTTATGCATGTGAATATTTTAGACCTTCTAGTTTGATCATTTTGGTGACTAACAAATTATATGAACAGTAATACATGCGTAAAATTAACATGAATTTGATGTATGTATAAATATTAAACATTCTAATTTGATCACTGTGTGACTAACAAACTATATAACTTTGAAGCACATACATCAATTATTATACAATACCAAAACTAAATCACAATCAATACAATGAAGGATTTACGTGCAATTACTGTGAAGTGTATGTATTCCAGAAACCTTTAAGAATAAAATATTATCACTGGAGTAGTCCAAAATATATTAAGACTAGTGAATTTTGCCCGCGCTTCGTGTGGTCTTATCAAGCCACGTTTAATTGACATACTAATCATTTTCTAAGATTAAAATGACACAAAATAAGAAATAAAAGTAAAGCAAATTGTACAAGAATCCGTCATTGATTTGTGGTGCTGATTTTTTTATCCTTTGTATTCGAAGTTTGCCTCCATTAGGATCATTCAAATTGACTACACATACTTCACTATGACAACAAATCCAATAGTATTTTGTCATGAAATTGTTCATTTTCTTTCCCATTTAAATTACATGTGCAATAGTATATTTGCATCCCCCCCCCCCCTCCTCATCACCCATAGCAATCATGAAAGATATTAGTAAATTTATACTTTTACATGCGAATTTTGCTCAAACATATAAAGTATTAAATTATTAAACCCCAGTAAAATTTTATTATTTCACTTAATATAAATTCTTTAATCGCATTTTTATTTTAAGAGTCAATGAGACTCGACAGAGGTATTACCATCAACTCATATTATCCTAAAAAACTCATTATTATTCAAAAATTATTTGGAGAACCAAAGAAACAAAAATAATTACTCAGAAATTTTAAGTAAACTCCACACACATACAAAGATATGGTGAATAACTAACTCCCCTTAATTATCATATACAAAAATTTCATAGTCAACAATTAAAATTCATGGGAAGAAGATCCTAGTTTACCCATGAGCATCCATAATTATATCTTGAAAATTTTATTTCTAATAATCTCAATCGGCCACAAATGTCATCAAACAAAATAAAAATGGTAGAACCCGAGAAGACAAATACAGTCCTCTTTTAAAAAAAAAATTAAACATCTAATGGACATCAATTAAATCATATGTGGCAGGTTTTTATATCGAATACTATAACCAGTAATTAAATCTATTTGCATATCTACATACTGTAATTATTAAATAGATAATGCTTGCTATTTGACCAAAAAATATAAACTTTCGGTTAAACTATTAAACTTTATGTGATGAGGGGTTAAACTTAGTTAATGATAATATCTCTAGAGTTAGAATTTGACAGCATTTTAAACTTAGTTAATGATAATATCTCTAGAGTTAGAATTTGACACCATAGATAACATAAGATAAAGTCGGTGGAAAACAAAAAATAATGCACATTTTAATATTCTAAAAGATGTGAGCAATAACAGAGGAATATCAAGCAATAAATGGCATTTATGGAAATAAGGAGAATGGTTCACCCAATAATGAATGAGATAGATAATGTTTTCTTCTGACAGTGATGAATGACAGACAAATTCTAGAATGTTTGAACTATTTTTGGATCTGATGAAGGAGTATGGAATAATGTAAGCAAGAATCTTGATGAAAAGGTAAAGTTTGTATCTTTAATAGAGAGAGATAGAATCTTCTATCAAAAAGTATTAATGTAGTTCTTTTGAACTCAAAGAACAAAAATGTATGGAGAAAAAATATAGTGACCTAAATATATATAGCGGCTTTTTAAAAGACGCTATACCTTAACGACTGTTTGGCCAGTTAAGGATAACGTCTTTTAAAAAGACGATAGCAAATATAATGTTTTTTTACTAAGACGTTATATATATTATGTGGGCCCACAAATAATTCTTCTGGGCTTAGCTGACATAACAATAATTCAACTTTAAGACGCTATACCTCAAATAATTGACTCCTCGGACTGGTTTTGCCTTATTTAAAGACGTTAAGGGTTTTGTAAAAATCCATTCAGAAATATTCTCAAGTCTTGTGAAATTTTGGTTTGTTAAGTTGTTTTGCATTTTGTCATAATGTATGAAGAGCGAAGAATTAGGGTTTCATTATATTGAGGGGGGTGAGGTTGTGGTGGCGAATAACTCAGTAAGCTATAGTTTATCACCAAAGTCTCATGTTAAGTTGCCACTTACAATGGAGTATGATACATTGATATCATTGTTATGTAAAAAAATGAGTGTGAGCAAATATTCGGTAAATCTTAAAATAACCGGAAGATATTTGTATTCTGCGACTCCGCAAGGGGTTTCTTGTTATGCTAAGTTTAACATCGAAGACGATGAAACTCTGAGAGATTTTTTGAGGACTCCGAATGAATACCGGGAATTTATTGTGATAAAACTATTGGAAATGTACGTCAAGGCTGAAGACGTTCCCAATAATGAGGTTGCGCAAAGTAGGGAAATTCCTTAATCATCAGGTAGTTATTTTGGAGCTGTTTTAGCCGAACAGGTTCCGGCTGAAAGAGTTTGGCCGAATCTAAACTTATATCTACGGGCGAATGAGGAGTGAGGAAATAATTTCTCCCCTGGTTTACATAATTTAAAAGCAGAGGGGTAAACATTATTTTTTCTTTGTGTTACGATGTATATTTTTGTGTATTGTATTTGTATTAACACTCATATATTCCATAGGGGGTACCAACCAGATATGAATTTTACAATTTATGAACCAACGGCCAGTTGGAATATGCTTAGTTTTGGTGTGTTGGATCATGGTGGTCCATCCGGGAGTCACCATCAACAAGATAATGTGCATCATGGGATATCAACACATTATGATTTGTAAGTAAATATATAAAGTTATATGTATTGTTTGGACCAATTTCAGTAACTCATTATTTCTTTGGTTGTGCAGTGAAAACGTGCAACTTGATGGTCATGTCCTTACTCAATTGCCTGATGATGGCATATTTAATCGGGATCTGACAGATGCGCAGAGTCAGGAAGAGATATGATAATAATGTCGATGAGTCTGGAGATGACACACCCTTCCCTGATGAGGGTGATGATGAGGAGGAAGAGAATGCTGAACCTGATTTGACGAGGGAGCATGCTCCACCTCCCGTTAGACCAAGAGTGTATGAGTCCCACGTGCTGTTACATTCAAGGCATATTCCCTACCTTGATCATTTGCCAAGTATGCCAGATGTGGATGCCCTCACAAGGGTTATTAACGAAATTCGGATAGCAATGTAGGATGAATCTAGACCAACAGTGCTGTCAAAGGGCATACTTTTTCCTGATAAAGCGCGCCTAAGCAGGGCGGTGAAAATGTACAGCATAAAAGAGTGCCGTGAGATGATGGTATGGGAGTCATCTCTGAATGTATACAAGGTTGTTGGCCGTAGATGGTTTACGGGTTGTAATTAGATGTTGCGTGCGAGGAAGAAGAAAACAAATATATGGGTTGTGGGTAAATACATTAGCACCCACAATTGTGAAATGGACACATTTAGTAGGAATAACTTTAGCTTGGATGTTGACTTGATTTCTCTTATCTTGATTCCACACATTAAAACCTCCATAAGGTACAAGATCAAAGAGTATATTATATCTGTCCACCAGGAATATGGGTGTACCATTACCCAGGCGCAAATGAACTATTACGTAAAAACAGAAACCGTGAGTATACGTAACACATATAAATTCAGGCCAAGTAAACTTAAGTATAGATTTACCTGAGCGGCCTCCAGCAAATCCAACAAATCCCTACAATAGGGGAGATTATGTCGAGCCTCGTACTCGCGTCTGTATCCTCGCCTATCAACCCACTTCCCAACTAAAGAGAGAAACGGTGAAGGTAGTGCTTCCTAAGCTATGGGTGGTAGAGGTGGATGAAACTTGTGAGAACCCGGCCAGTCATCTTATGAGTTACCGCTCTGTTTCCCCCATTTATGCTTCGTATTGCTTTGTTTATCGTTTCTATATGTGATTAGGTTGGTTGGCTCGGATTCAGAAAGGTTTTGGTGAGGTTTGAGACACTTAGTCTCTTTTGAGAAAGCTTAAGTTAGAAAAGTCAAGCGGATATTGACTTATGTGTTAGAGAGGTCGGATATGAGTTCCGAGGGTTTGGATAGCTTTGGAAGGTGATTTGAGACTTAGGAGAGTGATCGACATGTGTTTTGGAGGTCCGGAATAGATTTAGGCTTGAATTGGCGAAATTGGAATTTTGGCATTTTCTGGTTGATAGCCGAGATTTTGATATAGGGGTTAGAATGGAATTCCGAGAGTTGCAATAGTTCCGTTGGGTCATTTGGGATGTGTGTGCAAACTTTCAGGTCATTCGGACGTGGTTTGGTATACCTTTTGATCAAAAGCGTAATTCAAAAGATTTTGGAAGCTTATGCTTGAATCTGATGTGTTTTGGGTAATTCGATGTTGTTTGAGGTGTTTTGAAGATTGGGAAATGGTTTTGGCAGCTGAAGATGTGCCATATGCTTACATAACTACACCTGCGGCTAGGGGACCACAGGTGCGATATCGCAGAAGCGTGTTTGGAGCCGTAGATGCAGCCAAAGGTTGTGTAGAGTGGAACCACAGATGCGGTATGTGGACCGCATTTGCATGACCGCAGATGCGGAGATGAGGTCGCAGGTGCGGAGGTGGCATAAGTGAAAATCACAGAAGTGGTTCGTGTACCGCAGAAGCGGTTAAAGGGCCGCAGGTGCGGAATCCCTTGGCCAGAAGGTATAAAATGTTTCCTTCGTGAATTGTTGGCTAAGTTCTCCATTTTTTAAGACGGGAATCATCGAAGAGAATCAGTTGGGTAAGTTCCCTAAGCTTCATTACTTGAGTTTATGATTATTTTTCCATTGGTTAATCATGGTATTAGTGGAGATTAAGGGTTAAAATTAGGGAAACTAGGGCTTGGTATTGGAGACCCAGACTTGAGGATTTCAGGGGCCATTTTTGGTCGGATTTTTGGACTTTTGATATGTATGAACTCATGGGGAGATAAGAAATCTATTGATGTAAATTTTATCGAATTCTGAGACGTGGATCCGGGGGTCGAATTTTGGTATTTTCGGGATTTGTGTTGTAAATTGAATATTTTCGCATGGGCTTCATTCCCTTAGCATATTTTAACATCGTGATTCTGATTTTGGATAGATTTGACGTGTGTTGAGGCCGATTCAAGGGGAAAAGGCGTCGCGGGCTAGAGTTTGGACCGTATTGAGGAGAGTAATGATTGTAAATGTTGTCATGAGGGTATAAAACCCCGGACTGCACATCGTTGTGCTATATTAAGGTAACGCACATGCTAGATGATGAGCGTGGAGTCGTTCACTGTTGAGGATTGTGACTTAGTCCATCCCGAATGATTGTTTTACTGCGTATTTGACTGAAAATTGTTTGCTATCATCATGTTTGGGCTGAATACCATATTTGGGCCTCGTAACTATTTGAACCCTTAAGGGATTTTTACTGATATTTTCCCGCTGTTTTGACTTTATACTTGTACTTAGTCATGCTATATTCTACCGTTTTCATAACTCAACCATGTTTACTCTACTTTAACACTTAAAATGATATTTTTGGCTGAGCATCATGTTTTACTGTTGCCCGAGTGGCTTGTAAGATTCTGACTGAGTATGACTGATGGCCTATGTTGTGAGGAAACACTAATTATGATTATGAGGCTGAGGGCTTGAGATTTGTACACCGCGAGGTGGCTTGTTGATACGAGGCCGAGAGCCTATGTGATTATACCACGAGATGGCTTGATATTGCGTTTGGGCTGTAAGGGGACCCTCTAGTAATTTGCACACCCCCAGTGAGCGCGGGTACCCATTGTGATATGAGATAGAGCCCGAGGAGCTGGTATTGTTCCATGTGTTGCCCGAGAAGTAGATTATGTTGGTATTGTGCCCGAGGGACGGTTCTTTATGTGTTTACCTGTCCTAGTTGCCTATCATTTACTTGCTTAACTATTAAAAAGGCATTCCAAAGAAGTTTTAACTGAACTAAAGTGACTTTACCTATTTTTCACAGTTTCATTGCTTTTACTAGCTTTCACTGCTTTTTTATAGTCTGTTGATGTGCCTTTACGGGATTTCTTATTGCTCAGTCTGCATTTATTATTATTACTCACTGAGTTGGAGTACTCACTTTACTCCCTGCACTCCGTGTGCAGATTCAGGTGCTTCAGGTCCTGCTTGCGAGGGTTGAGAGAGCTTCCTGCAGATTCCGAAGACTCACTAGGTAGCTAGCAGCGTTCGTAGCCAGTGCTTCTACATCTATCTTATTTCCTTCTGTTTTTGTTATGTAATAGTTGAGTAGACTCTTTTATACTTGTAGTATTATTATAGATGCTTTTGACTGGTGACACCCCGATGTGGGGCTATGTCTATTCCGCAACTGTATTATTCACCTTACTTTGGGATTATTATTAGTATGTTAAAGACTCAGTTCTTATTATTTAATTTCTTAAAAACGAATTGGGAGTGTGTCGGCCGGCCTTGTCTTCACGAGAGGTGCCATCACGAATGGGTCCGGGTTTAGGGTCGTGACAAGTTGGTATCAGAGCCTATGTTACATAGGTCTCACGAGTCATGAGCAGGTTTAGTAGAGTCTCGCGGATCGATACAGAGACGTCTGTATTTATCCTCGAGAGGCTGTAGAACCTTTAGGAAAAACTTCATATTCTTGAAATTCTTGTCATGCGAATCTGTTGATCCGAGTACTAAACTTCTGTTATTCTATTCTCTTACAGTTGGTGAGGACACGCGCTACGGTCAGGACGGACGACCACCAATACCACCAACTGTGGCCACTAGAGGCCGAGGACGCGATCGTGGTCATGGTAGGGGTAGGGGTTTGGCCCGCATAGCAGCTAGGGCGGCACATTCAGATCCACCAGCCACCCCAGTTCAGGATTAGGTCCCAGTCATGGATACTCCAGCAGCACCAGCTGAGGCACCAACTGTTCCCATTATGATTTCGGGTCTTTAGGAGACCTTGGCTCAGATTCTGTCAGTATGCACCAGCCTAGCTCAAGCGGTCTCAGTTACTACAGCCGTAGTTACTTCTCAGGCCGGGGGAGGCACTCAGACTCCCACCGCTCGCACACCTGAGCAGGTCATGTAGGGACTTCAGACAGTGAGGGCACTTCTAGCCCAACTGGTTGCACCTGCTCAGGACTATGTAGTTCCTGCCATGCCAGAGGACGAGCAGCATAGGTTGGAGAGGTCTGGTAGACTTCAGCCTCCAACCTTCAGTGGTGTACAGGGTGAGGATGCCTAGGGTTTCTTGGATAAGTGTCAGAGGATGCTTCATACAGTAGGTATTCTGGAGACCAGCGGGGTCGCTTTCACTACTTATCAGTTTTCTAGAACTGCCTTCACTTGGTGGGAGGCTTTTGAGAGGCGTAGGGCTCTTGGTGCGGCACTACTTACCTGGAAGCAGTTCTCTGTTCTCTTTTTAGAGAAGTATGTTCCACAGTTTCGCACAGAGGATCTGCATAGGCAATTTGAGTGGTTGTGCCAGGGAGAGATGATTGTGATGCAGTATGAGATGAGGTTCTCTGAGTTAGCTCGCCATACGATTTGGTTGGTTCCGACAGATAGAGATAGGATTAGGAGGTTTGGTGATGGACTTACTTATCAGCTTCGTATTCTTATGACTAGAGAGAGGATGATCGGTGCTACTTTTGAAGAGGTTGCAGAAATTACTCAGAAGATTGAGTCAGTTCGTCACCAGGAGCGAGAGGAGAGGGAGGCCAAGAGGCCTCGAGGATCTGGTAGTTATAGTGGTGCTCCTTCGAGAGGTCAGTTTCAGCACGACAGAGGTCGTCCATTCAAGCACGCTCAACTAGCTCGCCCAAGTTATCGTGGGGCATCATCGGGTCATGGTTCCTACAGTTCTTATTAGGACCAGTCATCACTTAGTACCCTTCCAGCTCAGAGTTCGTCCCGTGCTACATTGGTTTAGGGCTCTTCTATGCTAGGTGCATCTGCTAGTCATTTCAGTGCTAGGGATTCCCTTCAGTCCCCGTCTCCAGCACCCGAGAGTTGCTATGAGTGTGGAGAGATGGGTCATATGTGGAGGCAGTGTCCTCATCGCCTTGCAGGTTCATCTTAGTAGAACAGTCAGCCATTAGCTTCAACACCAGTTACTTCACCACCACCCTCCCAGCCAGCTAGGGGTAGAGGTTAGTCAGCTAGGGGTCGTCCTAAAGGGGAAGGTCGATCTGGTGGTGGTCAGGCTCGTTTCTATGCACTTCCAGCTAGACATGATGCTATTGCTTCCGATGCTATTATTACAGGTATTGTCTCAGTCTGCCACAGAGATGCTTCTGTATTATTTGATCCCGGTTCCACCTTTTCTTATGTGTCATCATACTAATATGCCCCATGAGTCTCTTGTTTCACATATTCATGTATCTACTCTGATGGGTGATACTGTTATTGTAGACCGTGTGTACCGGTCGTGTGTGGTGACTATTGAGGGTCTGGAGACCTGAGTGGATCTTTTATTATTGTGTATGGTGGATTTTGATCTTATTTTGGGCATGGATTGACTATCTACGTGTCGTGCTATTCTGGATTGTCATGCTAAGACAGTGACATTGGCTATACCGGGTGTGACATGGATTGAGTGTAGAGGTGTGACTGATTATGTTCCCAGTAGGGTAAATTCATTCTTGAAGGCCCAGCGTATGGTTGGGAAGAGTTTTCTTTCGTATCTAGCCTTTATGAGGGATGTCGGTGCAGAGACTCCCAATATTGATTCTGTTCCAGTTGTGAGGGATTTTCCCGATGTGTTTCCTGCAGACCTATTACGCATGCCACCGAATAGGGATATTGATTTCAGTATTGACCTGGTTTCGGGCACTCAGCCCATTTCTATTCAGCCGTATCGTATGGCACTAGCGGAGCTGAAGGAGTTAAAGGAGTAGCTTCAGGAAGTCCTTGATAAGTTGTTCATTCAGCCTAGTGTGTCACCTTGGGGTACGCCGGTTCTATTTGTGAAGAAGAAGGATGGCATAATGAGGATGTGCATTGATTATAGGCAGTTGAACAAAGTAACAATTAAAAACAAGTATGCTTTACCTTGCATTGATGATTTATTCGACTAGCTTCAGGGGGCGAGAGTGTTCTCCAAGATTGATCTCCATTCAGGTTATCACCAGTTGAAGACCAGGGACTCAGATATTCTTAAGACAATTTTCAAGACCCGATATGGTCATTATGAGTTCTTGGTAATGCCTTTTAGGCTGACGAATGCCCCAACAACGTTTATGCATTTGATGAACAGTGTGTTCTAGCCTTATCTCGACTCGTTTGTCATAGTCTTCATTGATGATATTCTGGTGTATTCGCGTAGTCAGGAGGAGCATGCAGAGCATTTGAGAGTTGTGTTGTAGAGATTGAGGGAGGAGAAGCTTTATGCAAAATTCTCCAAGTGTGAGTTTCGGCTTAGTTCAGTGGCTTTCTTGGGGCACGTGGTGTCCAACGAGCGTATTTAGGTTGATCCGAAGAAAATAGAGGCGGTTCAGAGTTGGCCCAGACCGTCCTCAGCCACAGAGATTCGCAGCTTTCTTGGTTTGGCAGGCTATTATCGCTAGTTTGTTCAGGGATTCTCATATATCGCATCGCCCTTGACCAAGTTGACTCAGAAGGGTGCTTCATTTGTATGGTCGGATGTCTTTGAGGAGAGCTTTCAAAAGCTCAAGACAGCCTTAACCATGGCTCCAGTGTTAGTTTTGCCATCAACTTCAGGTTCATATACCATGTATTGTGATGCTTCGAGAGTTGGTATTGGGTGTGTTTTGATGCAGGAGGGTAGAGTTGATGCTTATAGTTCTCGTTAGTTGAAGCCCCGTGAGAAGAACTACCCCGTTCATGATTTGGAGTTGGCTGCCATAGTTCATGCGTTAAATATTTGGAGGCATTATTTGTATGGTGTGTCTTATGAGGTGTTTACTGATCATCGTAGCCTCCAGCACTTGTTCAAGCAGAAAGATCTCCATTTGAGGCAGCAGAGGTAGTTGGAGTTGCTAAAGGATTATGATATCACTATATTGTACCATCCGGGGAAGGCCAATGTGGTGGTCGATGCTTTGAGCCGAAAGGCAGTAAGTATGGGGAGTTTGGTATATATTCCAGTTGGGGAGAGACCTCTTGCAATTGATGTTCAGGCCTTGGCCAATAGGTTTGTGAGGTTAGATATTTCGGAGCCCAATCGGGTATTGGCTTGTGTGGTTTCTAGTCTTCCTTATATGATCGCATCAGAGAGCGCCAGTATGATGATCCGCATTTGCTTGTCCTTAAGGATAGAGTTCAACACGATGATGCCATAGATGTGACCATTGGTGATGATTAGGTGTTGAGGATGCAGGGCCGGATATGTGTGCCCAATGTAGATGGGCTTCGGAAGTTGATTCTGGAGGAGGCCCATAGCTCATGGTATTCCATTGATCCGGGTGCCACAAAAATGTATCAAGATCTGAGACAGTATTATTGGTGGAGAAGAATGAAGAAGGACATTATGCGATTTGTAGCTCAGTGTCTCAATTGTCAGCAGGTGAAATATGACATGAAAAAACGGGTGGCTTGCTTCAGCAGATGGATATTCTAGAGTGGAAGTGGAAGTGGATCACTATGAACTTTGTAGTTGGACTTCCACAAATTTTGAAGAAGTTCGATGCTATTTGGGTGATTGTGGATCGGCTGACCAAGTCCGGGAACTTCATTACTGTGTGTACTACCTATTCTTCAGAGCGGTTGGCAGAGATCTATATCCGAGAGATTGTTCATTTGCATGGTGTCCTAGTTTCCATCATTTCAGATAGGGGCACTCAGTTTACTTCATAGTTTTGGAGGTCGGTGCAACGAGAGTTAGGTACTCAGGGTGAGTTGAGTACAGTGTTTCACCCTTAGACGGACGGACAGTCCGAGCGCACTATTCAAATATTGGAGGACATGTTGGGTTCTTGTGTCATTGATTTCGGAGGTAATGGGATCAGTTTCTATCGTTTGTAGAGTTTTCTTATAATAACAGCTACCAGTCGAGTATTCAGATGGCTCCATATGAGGCTTTGTATGGGAGGCGGTGTAGATCTCCAGTTGGTTGGTTTGAGCCGAGTGAGGCTAGGCTATTGGGGACAAACTTGGTGCATGATGCTTTAGAAAAGGTGAAGGTAATTCAGGAGAGGCTTCGTACCGCGCAGTTGAGATAAAAGAGTTATGCTGACAGGAAGGTGCGGGATGTGTCTTACATGGTTGGTGAGAAGGTTCTGTTGAAGGTTTCATCCATGAAGGGTGTTATGAGATTTGGGAAGAAGGGTAAATTGAGTCCTCAGTTCATTGGGCCTTTTGAGGTGCTTATGAGCTTGCTTTGCCACCTAGCTTGTCGAGTGTGCATCCGGTATTTCATGTTTCTATGCTCCAGAAGTATATTGGGGATCTGTCTCATGTTCTGGATTTCAGCACAATTCAGTTGGATGGTGATTTGAATTATGATGTGGAGCTAGCAGCTATTTTGGAGCGTCAGGTTCGAAAGTTGAGATCAAAGGATATAGCTTCAGTGAAAGTGCGGTGGAGAGGTTGGCCCGCGGAGGAGGCTACTTGGGAGACTGAGAGGGAGATGCAGTGCATACATCCTCACCTATTTGAGGCTTCAGGTATATTTCTTGACTCGTTCGAGGACGAACGCTTATTTAAGAGGGGGAGGATGTGACGACCCGGCCAGTCATCTTATGAGTTACCACTCTGTTTCCCTATTTCTGCTTCTTATTGATTTGTTTATCGTTTCTATGTGTGATTGGGTTGGTTGGCTCGGGTTCGGAAAGGTTTTGGTGAGGTTTGAGACATTTAGTCTTTTTTGAGGAAGCTTAAGTTGGAAAAGTCAACTGGATGTTGATTAATGTGTTAGAGGGCTCAGATATGAGTTCTGAGGGTTCTGATAGCTTCGGGAGGTGATTGGAGACTTAGAAGCGTGCTCGGCATGTGTTTTGGAGGTCCTAAGTAGATTTAGGCTTGAATTGGAAAAATTAGAATTTTGGCGTTTTCCAGTTGATTGGCGAGATTTTGATATAGGGTCGGAATGGAATTCTAAGAGTTGCAGTAGTTTCGTTGGGTCATTTGGGATGTGTGTGCAAAATTTCAGGTCATTCAGACGTGGTTTGGTATACTTTTTGATCAAAAGCATAATTCGGAAGATTTTGGAAGCTTAGGCTTGAATCCGATGTGTTTTGGGTGATTCGATGTTGTTTGAGGTGTTTTGAAGATTGGTACAAGTTTGAATGGTGGTATGTGACTTGTTTGTACTTTTGGTTGAGGTCCCGGGGGCCTCGGGGTGATTTTGGATGGTTGGCGGAAAGTTTAGGAGTTGGTTTTAGCAGCTGAAGTTGTGCCATTTTTTGTTGTCATACCCGCACCTGCGTCTAGGGGACCGCAGGTGCGATATCGCAGAACCATGTTTGGAGCTGCAGATGCAGCCAAAGGCTATGTAGAGTGGAACTCATATGCAGTATGTGGACCACACCCGCGTGAGCACAGATGAGGTCGTAGGTGCGGGAGGTCACGTAAGTGAAAAACACAGAAGCGGTCCGATCGCAAAAGCCGAACCGCAGAAGCGGTTAAAGGGCCGCAGGTACGAAATCCCTAGGCCAGAAGGTATAAATGTTACTTTCGCAAATTTTTGGCTAAGTTCTCCATTTTTTAAGACGGGAAGCGAGCTAGGGCAGTAAATTCAAGGGTAAATCGAAGAGAATCAGTTGGGTAAGTTCCCTAAGCTTCATTACTTGAGTTTATGATCATTTTTCCATTGGTTAATCATGGTATTAGAGGAGATTAAGGGTTAAAATTGGGGAAACTAGGGCTTGGTATTGGAGACCTAGACTTGAGGATTAGAGGGGTCATTTGTGGTCAGATTTTGGGACTTTTGATATGTATGAACTCGTGAGGAGATAAGGAATCTATTGATGTAAAATTTTATCGAATTTCGAGACGTGGGTCTGAGGGTCGGGTTTTGGTAATTTTGGGTTTTGTGTTGTAAATTGATTATTTTCGCATGGGCTTCATTCCTTTAGCGTATTTTGACATCGTGATTCTGATTTTGGATTTATTTGACGCGAGTTGAGGCTGATTCAAGGGGCAAAGGCGTCGCGGGCTAGAGTTTGGACCGGATTGAGGTAAGTAATGATTGTAAATGTTGTGCTGAGGGTATGAAACCCCGGATTGCACACCATTGTGTTATATTGAGGTGACGCACATGCTAGATGACGAGCGTGGGGTCGTGAACTGTTGGGAATTGTGACTTAGTCCATCTCGAATGATTGTTTTACCGTATATTTGTCTGAAAATTGTTTGATATCATCATGTTTGGGCTGAATTCCATATTTGGGCTTCGTGCCAACTATTTGAACCCTTAGAGGAATTTTACTGATATTTCCTTACTATTTTGACTTTATACTTGTACTCGGTTATGCTATATTCTACTGTTTTCATAACTCAACCATGATTACTCTGCTTTAACACTTAAAATGATATTTTAAATGATATTTTGGGCTGAGCATCATGTTTTATTGTTGCCCGAGTGGCTTGTAAGATTCTGACTGAGTAAGGTTGAGGGTCTATATTGTGAGGAAACACTGATTATGATTATGAGGCCAAGGGCCTGACATTTGTACACCACGAGGTGGCTTGTTGATATGAGGCCGAGAGCTTATGTGATTAAGCCACGAGATGGCTTAATATTGCGCTTGGGCCATTAGGGTCCCCTCCAGAAGTCTACACACCCCCAGGAGCGCGGGTACCCATTGTGATATGAGATAGAGCTCGAGGGGCTAGTATTGTTCCATGTGTTGCCCGAGAGGCTGATTCTGTTGGTATTGTTCCCGAGGGGCGGTTCTTTATATGTTCACCTATCCTAGTTTCCTGTCATTTACTTTCTTAACTATTAAAAAGGCATTCCAAAGAAGTTTTAACTAAACTAAAGTGACTTTACCTATTTTCCACTGTTTCATTGCTTTTACTGGCTTTTACTGCTTTTTTATAGTTTGTTGATGTGCCTTTATGTGATTTCTTATTGCTCAGTCTGCATTTATTATTATTACTCACTGAGTTGGAGTACTCACTTTACTTCCTGCACCCCGTGTGAAGATTCAGGCGCTTCAGGTCCTACTTGCTAGGGTTGAGAGAGCTTCCTGCAGATTCCGGAGACTCACAAGGTAGCTGCTGGTGTTCGCAGCCCAGTGTTTCTCCCTCTATCTTATTTCTTTCTATTTTTGTTATGTAATAGTTGAGTAGACTCTTTCAGCCTTGTAGTATTATTATAGATGCTCATGACTGGTGACACCCCGATGTCGGGCTATGTCTATTCCGCAATTGTATTATTCACCTTACTTTGGGATTATTATTATTATTATGTTAAAGACTCAGTTCTTATTATTTAATTGCTTAAAAATAAATTGGGAGTGTGTCGGTTGGCCTTGTCTTCACGAGAGGCGTCATCACGATCGGGTCCGTGTTTAGGGTCGTGACAAAACTGCAGAAACCGCTCCCAGGTCCAAACCTAATATACAATTTATATGTAAAATTTAAGGTATATTTTTATGATGTATGTTATAATGAAGAGAGTATTTGACTATGTTTTCACCTGTAACAGCGACATAAATCTTGCAACGTCTCGTTGGGTGCCCATACATGCCCGGCACATCGCCTGTACAAGTAACCAAGAATAGCAGCACCCTAACTGTAATCATGTAAATTATCTAGACGCTCAAGATGATGAAGAAATCTCAAGCTGACTAGGTTTCCCGAAGTGTTCGGGAACAATATCCCTCCAAACTTAAGCAGCAGCAACCTCGTGTACTGGTTAATATGAAGATCTGGTGTATCATGAGTAATGTCATCATGCATGGCCTCCAGATGCAGCCGGACGGGCGTCAACGCAAGACGACTAGCCCCAACCAATGCACCCTCATCCGTTGGCCGGAAACCAGTGAGCCGCTGTAACGTCTCTAGCTACTGATCTCCTGTATACTCTCTCATGGCATGTGGCAAAGCAACAGGATGTCCATTAACCGGCAACCCATACCAGAACCTCCAGATCATGCAGCGTGATAGTGGCCTCGCCAATGGGCAAATGGAATGTGTGCGTCTCTAGTCGCCACTGCTCTATCAAAGCCGTGATCAACGACCAATCCAGCTGCAACCGATCAAACTCAATAATCCTATAGAAACTCATGTCCTGCAGGCGTTTGACTATACAGGGATGGAGCTGGTGGGTCTTAAGAAAGTCCCACATATCGTCTACTCTCCTAGCACGGAAAGTCTGGGCCAATAACTGCCCCTCTCATATGTAGGAAGACCTATGCTCGGCCTGTAGCAATAGTAGCTCTAGCGAGGCAGGTCCGGGATGCAAAGGCAGAACCTCCATGACAACAACTGTAAAATTGAACAAAATTTATTACGTTATTTTTCTTTTTCATTGCTTAAATATATTGCAATACCTTTAATATTAAATTATTTTCAATATTTTTACTATATTATTAATTAGGTTGATACATTTTCAATATTATAATTTCATATTTTATATGTTACTTTAATATGTTAGTTTTATTATTTTATATGTTTGTTTGTTATTCACCTATTTTTTACTATAATAAAATAAAATAATTAATTTTCATAACTATACATAATTTAATTATTAAATATTCACATTTTGGTTCCGGACACAATAATTGAGGCCCAGTAGCACCAAGGTATCCTGAATTCTTATGTTCATGATGACAAAAAAATTTCGATTTATCACTCAACCGGTCAGTTATTTTATATGTTAGTTTATTATTGTATATGTTAGTTTATTATTTTATATGTTAGTTTTATTATTTTATATTTTTATTTGTCATTCACTTATTTTTTATTATAATAAAATTAAATAATTATTTTCATAACAATACACGATTTAATTATTAAATATTCATATAACAATACTTAGTTTGACAAATATTGTTGTTTTCTCATGTTATTTTCTTATGTTTGTTGACTATAATTGGAGATAATTGTGTTTGAACTATCGGTTTTTTGACGTATTTTTGGGTATAAGAGACACTTAAATGATTAATTTCTATAACTATAAGGATACTACGCTAAAGGACACTATGTTTTACTACGCTAAAAGGGCACTACATTACAAATACGAGCACTATATTAGACCACAAGATACCACTACAAGAAACTAAAGTAACAATTTATCTAGTTTACTAGTCTTTTAGCAAATAAATAATCTAAAATGGATAAAAACAACAAATCAAATTAATCACATAACAATCACGAAAATACATATACTACAGTAAAAAGTAACTAATTAATATTTTTTTAATAACTAATAACAATTTCTCTATTTTACTATTTTTAGCACACTAATACTATAGTCTGGATAAAAAATAACAAATTAGTTAAATTACAAAACAATCACAAAATAACATAGAGCATTTTTATACGAGTTTTAACAAAAACTAAGTCGGAATACCTCGATTTAAAGTTTTTGAAAATTTAAAAATTTTGGTGATTTGGAGCCGAAACAAGAAACCCACTCCGAAATAACGTCTTAGCTAGCACGTAGGACCGAGAATCTACACTTTTTGTGGGACCGGTGGGCTCCACTCGAGGTTTTTTAATTAAAAACAGGGGGATCGCTGTTATTTTTTATTTTGGGAGGGGGGGGGGATTCTGTTTTGGGGGAAGGGGAAGGAGACGATATTTGTGAGATTTAAGAAAAATATTGAAATTTGCCTTTAAAATTTATTAAAGTTGACTTTGGTCAACGTTTTTGATAAACGGGCCCGGACACGTAATTTCACGGTCCCGTATGGTCCGTAGAAAAATATGGAACTTAGGTGTATGCCCGGAATCGAATTCCGAGGTCCCTAGGCCGAGAAATGAATTTTTGAAGAAATTTGCTTGCTGGAAAATATAAGGATTTTTAGAAATTGAATAATGGTTGAACTCGTTGGTACTGGGCCCGTACTTTGGTTCCGGAGCCGATACATGTCCATTATAATATTTAAACCTTTTCTGTAAAATTTGGTAAAAAAACGGAAGAGATTTGATATAAATCGGACCCTTGGTTGAGAAAATAGAAATTTTGAACAATCTTATGAATTTCATGAGTTTTGGCGTTAAATTCGTTGTTTAAGACGTTATTTTGGCGATTTGATCGCACGAGCAAGTCTGTATGATATTTTTAGAATTGTGTGCATGTTTGGTTTGGAGTCCACAAAGTGTTTTGGTACTTAGAAAAATCTGTTGTTACATCTGGTATTGTTGCAGGCCTCTGATTTCGAAATTGCGAGATCAGGCTTCGCAATTGTGAGCTTCTCAGGCTTGGCATTTGCGAGCCTTTCATCGCAAATGCGATGTAAGGCTAGGCCAGCATAGTTCGCATTTACAAAGTAAGGCGGGGGGGTGGCAGTGATCGCAGATGCGATCTTTTCGTTGCTTTTGCGGAGAATTGTAGTTCGCAATTGCGAAGGCAGCAGAGATGTGAGGATCCTCGCATTTGCGATGGTACCTTCGAATTTGCGAGCTTCGTAATTGCAAAGCTCCTGTCGCAAATGCGACATCTGCAGCTAAGTAAAAGGGGTCTTGGACGGGATTTTCACTTCATTCTTGAAAATTTCAAAACCTAAACCCCAAAGGGTGATTTTCCTAGAGCAAGTTCTTCCCCAAATTATAGGTAAATGAATCGTAACTCTTTTTCTTCAATTATTTCATCTTTTTACATGATTTCATCTCAAAATCTAGGATTTTTCATGGGAAATTGGGTGTTCTTGGGTAGAAATTAGGAATTTTGAAATTTGGGGATTTGGACTTCAAATTGAAGTCGGATTTCAAAATCAATTGCATATTTAGGGCTGTGGGTGAATGGGTAGTCGGGTTTTGGTTCGAACTTCGAGTTTGACCAAGCAGGTCTGGGGTCGGATTTTTTAATTTTTGGGGGAAACATTGGGAAATCTATATTCGTACATTAGAATTGGTTTATTTAGCATATATTGATATTATTAAGTAAATTATGACTAGATACAAGCGAATTGGAAGTCGATCTGGGAGGTAAAGCGGTAATTGAGGCTTGATTGTTGGCCGTGGAATCGAGGTAAGTGTTTTGTCTAACCTTAGCTTGAGGGAATTGCGTACAATCGAGGTAATTGAGTACGACGTATAGGTATGGTGACGAGTATTTATACGTTGGTGTCAAGCATGCAATTGAGTCTTAAACTGTGATCGCTGTGATTCTTATTATGTACTATTCATGCTTAAGTTGATGATTATCCATGTTGAACAAGCTTATGATATTTTCTTGGTAATTGACTGTTGTTGAGTGTTGACTCAAGTTGAGACTTATTTTGTGGAATTAACTATTAAAACGAGACTGGTTATAGCTGATTCCCTTGCCGGGATGTTATTGTTTCTATTGTAGATTCCCTTGCTGAGACGTTATTGTTTCTGTTGTTTGGGTGAGGAAGAGTGTAAAGCACGAAGGGTGATGTTGTGCATGTTATTGTGAGAGAGTGTTAATGCACGAAGGGTAATGCCGTGCCATATTCAATGAGTGTTAATGCACGAAGGGTGATGTCGTGCCATATTTCTGTCACTGATAATGCACAAAGGGTGATGCCGTGCCATGATTATCAGAGAGTAAAAGCACAAAGGGTGCGCCTAGGTCTCACAATTCACGAACAATCTAGATAGAGTCTGAGGGATCGATATGGAGACGTCTGTGCTTATCCCCTAGAGGCTACAGAGTTTAGAATAACTTCACATCTATTCAACTCTGTCGGCGATTTGACTTCTCAATGCTAATTGAGCTTCTACTCTGTTCTTTCATAGGTGGAGAGAACATGTGCCTCTTCATCCACTAATCAGCAACCCGAGCTCCCAGTGGTAGCTCCTACGAGGGGAAGAGGACAAGGTCGAGGCCGTGCTAGAGGCCGAGGTAGGGGCAGGGCTCAGCCTAGAGCAGCAGCACCAGCGGCGGAGCCGCAGGTAGAGTTTGAGGAGGAGGCTCCAGTCCAGACCGTTCCAGCAGGGCCAGCACAGGTTCCAGAGGGGTTCATCGCTACCTCGGTACTCCAGGATGCTCTGGTCCGTTTAGTGGGCCTTATGGAGAGTGTCACTTAGGCAGGCATACTTCCTGTAGCACCAGCTATATCTCAGGCTGGGGGAGGAGCACAGACTCCCGCTACTCGAATTTTGGAGCAGATGGCTCCTCGGTTTCAGACTCCAGCAGCTCAGCCAGTTGGGGTAGTTCCGTCGGGTGTTGTAGCTCAGACCGATGATAGAGCAGCTATGTCTTATGAATCTTTGTGGAGATTGGACAGGTTCACCAAACTTTTCACTACTACTTATGGTGGTACATCTCAGAGGATCCCCAGGACTATTTGGCTAGCTGTCATGAGGTTCTACGGAACATGGGAATAGTGGAGATCAATGGGGTCGACTTTGCTACATTTCGTCTGTCAGGTTCCGTCAAGAATTGGTGGGGGGATTATTGTTTGGCTAGACCAGCTGGGTCACCTACTTTGACTTGTGAACCAGTTTTCTTAGCTATTTCTGGAGAAGTTTCTTCCTATCACTCAGAGGGAGGACTATCAGAGGCAGTTTGAGCGTCCACAGTAGGGTTCTATGACCGTCAGTCAGTACGAGACCAGATTTATTGACTTGACCCGTCATGCTCGTCTGTTTCATTCGGTACTAGACCAAGATAAAATTAGATAAATTTCAATAATTTAACTTGCTATTGGAGAAACGAATTTGTTTATTTTCTGTAGTACGAAATTCTACCCAAAGACAAGAAAAGGCTCAGTCACTTAGATGAAAAGCTGCCCATAACTGTTTGGTTCGTGGAAACTTGTATCGAAAGATGTTCGGAGGACCTTTAGCAAGATGTCTCGAACCTTCTCAAACAAAATATGTGATAAGAGAAGTACATGAGGACATTCTGAAAATCATACAGGAGGAAGATCCTTGGTAAAAACTCTAATAAGAGAAGGATACTAGTGGCCAAAAATGGAAGAAGATGCAGAAAGTTTTGTGGCCAAGTGTGACAAATTCCAACGATATGGAAATAACATGCATCACCCAGCGGAGCTATTACATCCGGTTATTTCACCATGGCCTTTTATGAAGTCGGGGATGGATATCGTGGGTCCACTGCCACAAGCTAAAGGAAAGGTATGGTTTTTATTAGTATTAACGGATTATTTTACTAAATGGGTAGAAGTAGGAGCCTTCAAAAAGGTGCGAGAAAAAGAAGTTAGGGACTTGATTTGACGAAACATTATATGCCGGTTCGGAGTTCTAAAAAAATTGTATGTGATAATGGCCCGCAATTTATAGGTACGGAAATCAAAGAATTTTTCAGAAGTGGCAGATTAAAAGGATAACTTCAACATCTTACCACCATGTGGCCAATGGACAAGCCGAATCAACAAACAAAGTTATTATTAATAACTTGAAGAAAAAAATTAGAGGAGTCAAAAGGCAAGTGGCCTGAAGTGTTACTAGGGGCCTTATGGGTTTATCGAACAATAGCAAAGACAGGTACGGGAGATACTCCATTTTCACTTGTTTATGGTGCTAAAGCCTTAATTTCAATTGAAATAGGTGAACCAAGTACAAGATATACACAAGCAACTAAGGAATCAAATGAGGAAGAGATGCGAACAAATTTTGATTTGCTTGAAGAAAGGATAGAAGCGGATCTAATAAGAATGGCAGCTCAGAAACAAATTATTGAGTGATACTACAAATGGAAAGCTCATCTTAGATACTTCAAGATTGGGGACTTCGTCCTCAAAAAGGTTTTTCAATCAACAAAATCAGCCAATGCAGGGAAGTTGAGTCCAAATTGGGAAGGACCCTATAGAATTCGAAGCATCGCTGGAAAGGGATCATATGAGTTGGAAACCATGGAAGGCAAAGTACTACCATCAAATTGGAATGTTGTTCATTTAAAGAAGTGTTACTTCTAGGCAAAAGAAGTACCCATGGTCACGTATTACTCAAATGTGATTTTATTTTATTCTTTTTAATTATACTAACAATTTTAGATGATAGGCAAACTACTAGCCCGTACCAAATGATGATATTAGAACCGAAAGATACGAGGAATACTAATTATTCCCGGTCTAGGTTGCAACCTTTCTGATGGAGAAAAAGGGTTAAGCAGTCATCATCTAAATGTATACCTCTGAGTCTCGTATGTATTTTCCTTTTTAAGGAATGAACTAAAGGAAGAAACAATCCAGTGTTCGAGATTTCATACTTCAAAGCTCAAACACTTGGGGGACTATATATGTATGAAGAGGCAAAAAAGACAAAGTCAAAATTCAATCCTGAATCAGCCTAAAAGCCAAAAATCAAGCCTTCAAAAACCTTTGAAGAAACCTTGTAAAGGTGTAAAACTCGCAACAAGGACACAAGATGGATACAAGATATACTCCAAGTTCTTATGAATTTTTAGGTTAAGGTCAATAATTAGTCACGGGACAACAGACCTGGAATTTTGAAACTTGTTACAAATAAAGTAGTTGTGAAAGAGTTGTAAATGTTGTATTGCATAAATGAAGAATGATGTACAAAATTTGAAAGTTCAAAGCATAAAAATTCCTCAAATTATTTCTTTTTCTACTTCTTTCATATATTTACACCAATATGAAGATGAGACGTCATCATCATCAGTGTCGCTTATAAAAGGGCCCTCTTTTATGAAAATTTCGTATCTGTCAAAATCGCAGATTGTTAAAGCATTTTCTAATGCAAGATTGAATGTCAAAGAGTGGAACAAAAACTCAAACATCAAAATAGGCGGGAAAAAAAAGCCAAGATTTGTATATTAAACTTTGCAAAAACAAAGTATTTGTTTATCATCAAACCCCAGAACAAGCTAGGGGTAAACTAACAACCATTCCAATAAAAAGAAAAGAAAAACTTCCCACCAAGATGTTCTAAACAAAACAAACAGAGTAACAACAAACACTAGGATACATCATCTACTGGAACATCAGCAATGGGAGCATCATTGACGGAGTAGAAGGGTCAGCTTGAGAAGAAGAGGCTTGAATATTAGCTTCACCAGGAGCAAGTCCATCATCTTCGGGAATTTCACCTTCAGGTGAAGGAAAGCTTTGACTCTGCTGAGTTTTCTTAATTGCTTCCTTAGCTTTAGCAATCTCAGCATGAAGGTCAATACCCTTCTGACTGGCTTCCATCAGAGTCCCGAGGCGAGTATTCAAAAAATCTCTACTCACATCAAGTGACATCTTATCCTCGAGAGCCTCATAGTCTTTCTCCCATTGATCAATCTCGGTTATCAACTCTTCCTTCTCTATTTTGGAAGCATCAAAAGTTGTCTTCAAAGGGCTAAGGGAACTTTCCAAGAATTTATCCTTATCAGTAGAGGCACAGAGATCTTCCTGAGTTTGAGTAAGTGTTTGAACCAGCCCTCCTGCATAAGTCTCTTTTTGGCTAAGGAGTTCTCTCAAACTCCTTATCTTTTCGGTTGCCTTCGAAAGTTGCTCAGCAAATGAGGACTCAAGGATATCTTTATCCTTACCAACCTGACTTAAAGAAGCCTTTTCAATCGCTAACTCAGCAACGATCATTTGCATTTGTTGCTCTAAGACATCCTTCTCCTCTGCCAACACTTTCTTCTCCAATTGGAGAGCTTCAAATTGCTCTTTCCAATTGTCAGTTTCAGTGCGATAATCAATAATTTGTTGGTTAGTATGGACGATTATTTTCATGAGTTCCGTACCTATCAAGTTGATCTATACAGAAAGAAAAGAGGTTATGGATAAAACAAAAAGAGAAGAAAGAAGGAGTAAAATCACACTCGAACTTTTAGAGATGAATGAACAATATCGTTTATCCAAGTCAATGAACTATGACTCTCCAACTTTGCCTTCTCCCTAGAGCCAAGCAAGGGCTTTAACCATACGTCGGCTTGACCCGACTTCTTCAATAAGTTCCCACCTTCAGGCACCTTAACAACGATTTTCTTCATCGCCTTCTTGCTACTGGAAGGATCAACTTCAATGTGAGAAGAAGTAGCAGTTGAAATGGCAGATGAGGTGAAAGCAGTCACGGGGGGAGCATCAGCAGCAACTTCGGGTAAGGGAACTCGAGGATAATCGGGGACTAACATTGGAAAAGAGTTAAGGGCGACTCCTCAAAAATGAGTTCAAAGGCTTCCTCACTTCCGAAGCCATGAGCAAATAATTGTTTAGCAAAAGAAAGTGGGGTCATTTACTTCTTCATCAGAAATCACTAACGGGGTACTTTCTGTCTCATCCAAATCTCTAGAAGGTACTGAGCTTGATGGAGGGGTAGCTTCATCATCGGAAATAACGATTCTCCTGACTCGAGGCCTACAAACTAAAGAACCCTCATCTGGTTCTTCTTCACCCTCAGAGCCACGAGCTCCGTCAACCTTTCTTTTTGAAGAAGAGCTCAAAATTCTTTCTTGAGCAAGACTCACTATAAATCTTGTGGATGAAATATAAGCAGGACTAACGCCACGAATAGGAAATCCTAGCAAAGAAACAAAAAGGCATGATAAGAAACTCTTAAGTTAGAAAAAGAGAAAAAGGAAAAGGCTAAGCGGGAAAAGTACCGTGTGTCTTAACTTTCCAGCCAAATCTTTGTGAGAAATATTTCCAAGATCTTCTCTCCATAGGGGCAACAGATAGTAACTTCTCTATCCAAATACGGAAGTTAGGAATCTCCTCGAATACTTCCATGGTTGCTGAAAAAAATAGACACGTGAATACATGAGTATCTTTTTTTAGAAAGAAAAAAGACAAGGTAGAAATACTTACGTGCAAAATTCTATTTTTCCGGAAAAGGCATATTTTATTCACCCACCAAAGCATTAGTGGGGACAGCAACGAAGCGGCTATACCAGTCATGGTCTCTCTCATCTTCAGGGCTAACTAATACTCTCTTACTTTTGGCCACAAGGGAAAAAACTCCTTCATGAAATAATTTAGGGAAATAAAGATGAAGCAGATGACGGAAAGTAAAAGGCATAGAAGCCAAGTTTGACAAATAACAGAGGCATGCAACAGCTCTCCAAACAATAGGACCAATCTGTCCTAAGCACCCATTGAAGTAACGGCAGAATTCAATGATCACTGGATCAATAGGAGGCTTAAAGCCTAGGGTAAAAGGATATGTGTATACAAAGGAATAACCAGTCTGATATGATGTTATTCTCTGGTCGACACTAGGAACTAAAATTAGGAAGTCAGGTTTCCAATAAAATTCTCTTATAGTGAGAGCAAGAAGACCAGTAGTAATCAAAGTTGGGTAACAGTCAACACGATCAAGGGAAGCCATGGAAGAAACTTGACTCTTCATAGATTCGCTATCAGTCACA
Organism: Nicotiana tabacum; assembly: GCF_000715075.1. NCBI lineage: Eukaryota > Viridiplantae > Streptophyta > Magnoliopsida > Solanales > Solanaceae > Nicotiana > Nicotiana tabacum. The sequence continues at coordinate 25,847,977 of NC_134095.1, forward strand.
AAGGAAAGCTCTTGAGGAAAAATTTCATCGATAGTGGGTTCACGTAAAGCTTCAGTTGAATCTTTATCTCTAGAAGAAGATCTTGGGGTTACATGAGCACTAGGTCTAGAAGAAGATAGATTGACAGCACCACTTTGAGAGGGGGAATCACGGTTCGAAATAGAACCAAGGCTACGTAGCCTACCACCTCTTCTACTTCTAGTAGGGACATTGGAAAAAACAAACTCGTTGAAAACTTTGCAAGGATCAGGGGAAGACATGATTATCTAAAGAAGAACAAGGAAAAAAATGTAGAAAGGTATCAGACATGAAGATGAAGGAGGGAAGGCTTCAGAAAATCAAAAAAAGGGAGAAGTATTTATAAGAAGACACGGCTATTAAGATCATTATGAAGCGTCATAATGGAACCATCACTTCGTGACTGATGCGGTTGCAGAAAAATCCTAAAAATGCTGAGGAACTGAAGAACCAACTAGTAAAATCCACGTGGCATGAACATTAAATGAAGGTGATGTATGTCGTATCAGTTCAGAAAAGGTTATGATTACATTCAAAAAAACGGCGGCAGGGGATTCCTGCCATAAAAACTTTCCACTTCCCCGAATATTCAGTAGAGAATATTTAGGAAAGTGGGGGACTATCTGTATTGATGGTGAAAAAGCGATACACGTAGAATATTAGAGCGCTGACATGGCATGGCACATGGGACATTGATATAGTGACTTTCGTAATTGATAGGGAAGAGAAGGCACGAGAAGAAATACCCACGAGACGGTACCGGGTCTAATAGTTGGCAAGGAATAAATGAGGACGGAATGAATAAAGAATAAAAAATAAGGAAAGATACATGAACCGAAAGTAAATAAGGAAGGGGAATCAAAACAGATATGAGGCATTTATGTGAGCACGTGATTTTTGCCTCACGAAAACTACTCCAAAATAAATCAAAAATAAAATTAATTTATTTTAGTGTGCAATTTTAGAAATTGTGTTGCGTTTATTAATTGTTTGTGTTTTGTCCGTAAATATTTGTTTTGTTATAATTAAACAAAATTAAAATAAAAATACATGTTTCATGCATATCTAGGATTTAATTATGCATTTAATAATTGAGTTAATTAAAATAAAATCACAAAAAATATGCATGTTTCACTATGTGATTAATATTTTGTCTATGTGTTAATAATTGTTAAAGGTTGATTAAATGTCTTGTAAAGTTAATTCTTGTTTTTATAATTTTAATTAGGATTTTAATAATTAAATTGGAAAATTTAAATTAGGAAATTGAAATGGATTCTGAACATTAAAAAATCGGGCCTGGACTGTAATCCAGGCCCAAACAAAAAATTTTAACCCTCCACAGCCCAATCCCAACACTCCCATGTCCGATCCAATTCAAACGAACCAAAACGACAACGTTTGGTCGTCCTTCATCAAGGGTCGTTGGATTAAATCCATCCAACGGCTGAGATTCTACAAACCTAACCCGTGATCCTTACCCGATCCAGTACCCGGTTCAACCCGTCCCCCCAACTTAAACCAAACGACATCGTTTGGTTAAGTGAATAGATCCTGGCCATTCATTCTGCATGATCTAACGGTTAGCATCAATCCACCTCGTCCCTATATAAGTCCAAATCCCTACCCCAGCCCCTAACTAAACACCCCCCCCCCTCTTCACTATTCATCATCTTCTCCGAAAGCACACCCCTAACCCTAGCCGCCCTAGCATCTCATCGCCTGAAACCCGGCGGCAACAATGCCGCCGGTCACCACCTTAACACCCCAGACTCCTCACAACCCCCTCTTTACGGATCCAGGATTAGTTTCCTTCGAATCAGACCCCAACTCTTCGAATCTTAAATCGAAGGTTGGTCTGAAAACTTTATCTTCTCCAATGGCCTCCAAAATAATACCACAGCTTCCCATAGATACCCTCACCACGGATCTGTTAGTTGCATGGCTCGAATCCTACTGGAACTACTCGAATCTTCATTTGAAGATTCGAGTGAAACCTGACCCTATCCCAACCTACCTCAAACTCACACCAGTTACCCACCTGACCTCCCTCGTGCCTAGAATACCATTGGTTTGATTCGAATCTGCCTAGAAGTGTTCGAATTTAAAATCCAAGAATCTGAAACCCTAAAAACTTTCACTCGTGGAATCTGTCCAATCCAAATGAGGGATTGAGGTCTAAGAGACTTTAATCGAGGTATTCTTAGTTGAGAATACTTCGAATAAAGTCTGTTCAGCCTCAAAAAGGTCCAAGTCCAAGTCGACCCTGTGTCCGTGTGAATTAAGGATTCAGAGATTTTTTTTTCTACTTCTTTTGATTCCTACGTATGTATAGTTGTTTGTTTTAATAACCTCTGTAATTTTTCATATTTTTGTTTATTTAATTCTATGATTTTGTCTCCTACCCGTCTACTTGATCAAAATGTGAATTGTTTCTGTTGGTTATGATTATTTACAATGTGTGTAATCGACTCGATTAAGTTCGTCGATTAGTTGTGTTATAAATCCTGTTTCTGAAAATGTTGATTGAAACAACCTGTTTTGGATGGATTATTTTGTTGTAATCAGTTATTTCGTATTTGATAGTCAGTTGATTAATACTCGTTTGTAAATCAATAAGTCTGTCAAAATAAATGTTGTATATATATTGTTTCCTGAACATTAAGTTTCAGGGCATTGTCAGTATATTGACAATGCTCCTGTGTTTGTTTGATTTTAGTTCAAAGTTGAAGTTCAGTTTGAATTATTGTACTGAAATTCAGTATAATGTTGTTGTGATTTTGAGTTGAATTCAAGTTTACAAGGGTTGGGTAAATACAATTGTATTAGGAGGTTAATCATAGGATTGGTTATAGTTGCTTGAACAGATTTTAAAATCTGTTTTGTATCAGATTCTGATTTTAGTTTAAAGACAGTAATAACAGTAGGATTCAGGGGCATTTCTGGGAATGAAACAGTAAAAACAATGTGTTAGTGCTAGTGTGTTATAATGGAATGATAGTGGCTATTACTTAAATGAGATAATGGGAAATAAAAGGGTAATGGAATGCTTAAAATAAGGAAAAAGGTACCTTTAATGGCTGATTTATTAAAAAACAGCCTTAGTGCTATTAGAGGGGATTTTTTCTGATTTTAAAGGGTCCAGGCAGACCTGTATAAGATAGAGGAGTTGGGACTAATTTTAGGAACTAAGATTTTAAGGGAGATTTTGAGAGAGATTAGAAGACTGATTTTGAAACTCAGATTTTGAAGAGAAAGAATACACATAGAGTGAGATAAAAAGAAAGAGAATTAAGCAGAAAATCAGAAATAGAAATCTGAAGAGGAGGAAGAAAATAGAAAAAAAAAAGAGAACACACACACACACACACACAATCTGAAACAGACGTAGAAGAAGAAAAGAAAAATCAAAGCATATTTTTCTTGAATCTGTCCGGGTTTGTTTTATTGGTATTGTTTGGTTCAAATCTGAAATTTTTCTCAAATTTCGGTCACTGTTCATCTGAGTTAACGGGTCTTGTTCAGACTTGCTGTGTTATTGGTATATTCTGCCGGTGTTTTGTTGCTGCTATTACTGCTGAAATTTACTCCTTCTACCTTCATTTCCAGGTACATGTCTTTTAAAATCATGTGGTGAAAAGCTCCAACATGATGAATAGATGAAGTTTGAGAATTATAATTTTGTCTTCCATTTGTTTAAATTCAGTAGTTCAAACTTCTGTTTTGTTTCGTGTGGGTTAATATAAAATATGCTTGATACGATAACTATTAGTTAATTATTCCCTTTTTGAAGTTTGTATAAATGTTGTAATAAAGTTATTTATTTCGAATTTTTCATTCCATATAAGTTGTATTTGAATTATCAAAATAGGGAACATGACAGAAAACTGGCCATTAATTGCATCTCTTAAAATTGCTAGTATAGACTCGTGTGGAAATTTCAAGACAACAGCATTACTAGTCTATGTTGTTAAACATCTGATTTTTAAGGCTAAGATAGTATTGATTGTATCTTGTTCATATTTAGCATAATAATGGTCATGTTCACAATCAATAGCCGAAAAGTGCATCGATAAAATCTGTTATATTCACGATATTGGCATATGGTGAATGGTGTAGGGGTATATTCATGTTATATGTGATAATTGTCTTATTAAGTCAACCGGTAGATTTGTTTTCTTTCTCAATAACAAATGGCCTAGGAATTTATACAATGCGAAAGTTAATGTTTAGCAATAGTTCACATAGATTGAGAATCAATTTGGTCTGATTATATATATATATATATATATATATCCCAAACTCAATCATAAACAAAATTAATTAAAGTAATTTCGCCTATTAGATTAAGAACAAACGATGTAGAAGTAGATTAGATTTATAATGTGTAACAATTTTAAGAGTGCAAAAATAACATTCGTTGCAAAAAGAATAATGAGAATTCTTCGAAAATATCATTTCCTTTCAAGAATTGATTTTTTTTTAGTTTCATACACTATTCACATTTTTAGTATACCTATGTTGTGTTTACTAAAAATAGTGTTAATCATATGTTTATTCTTTTCTTTAGATTTGAATAGCTTGGAGGAATATAATTTATACGCGAAAAAATATAATTTGCAATAAACACTCAATAATGGTGAATTCTTTTCAACGAATTTAAAGGCATCTCAAAAATGGGAATTTCTCATGATTTTTACATAAAAATGTATGGATATAATTTGTGGAAAATTCATAATACTATTAAGAATATTTTGCGTCATTAGGGATGCGTTCGCGTAACCTGATTATATTTTTTTTTTAAAAAGCAAATCCAGATTATGCGTTCGCGCAACTTCGAGTGAATATTTAATAAAAGGGATTTCTCCGAGGATGTTAAAATAATTTCATATAACCCGAGATGTGCAGTTCACTGTTTAAATATAAGGGCGATGATGTTCTTAATTTTATTTTAAATCTCGAACATATTTTTTTTTAATAAAAATATAATACGGTCAATCTTATTGTGTACACGTATGCGTGACACGATTCTTTATATCTATAAAAATGTATAAGGCGAATATACGTACGCGTAATTTGTTTCAAGAAAATCTTTTATTTGTAAACAATCTAAACGACAGCGGTAACAAAATCATGCAATAAAAATGTATTTAGTAAAATCAAGATAATTAAGCCAAAAAATAAAAACAGTTGAGCGACCGTGCTAGAACCACGGAATTCGGAAATGCCTAACACCTTCTTCCAGATTAACAGAATTCCTTACTCAGGATTTCTGGTTCGCAGAATAACAAACAGTCATATTCTCCTCGATTCAGGGATTAAAACCGGTGACTTGGGACGCCTTAAAATTCCCAGGTGGCGACTCTGAAACAAATAAACCAATCCCGTTTTGACTGTCTTTTAATTGGAGAAAACTCCATACGCGCCCCGCAAACACGCAAAAAGGAGGTGTGACAATTTATAGCAATAAATACGCCAGTTATAGATATCCGAGATTGTGGGCAATCAATATCATTAATGCTCATAATCATCCCAAATTATGTAGGAAAAATTGTTATTATTGTATATTCCTATATAAGGGCACAGGATTCTATTTGTAGAGATAGATCTGAGACAATATTGAAATATACTCTTTAGTTTTATGCTTTCTTGAAATTCTCTACCTTGACCTTGGAATGTGTTTATCAATTATTTCCTTAGTTATTCTTATTATTTATCAATAACCCGTTTTCTTTTAAAATTAAATTTTGATGAGAAGACTTATTTTTAGTTAAACAAAGAGAAGAAAGATACAAAATTATTTTCAGAGGAGAAAAATATATCTTTAAATAAATCAATGTAGTCACATGTACATCATTTGCTTCCCAATTATTTGCCATTTGAGATAGAGGGCAAATATTGACTTTGTTCACCTTTAAAGCAACCCTATCATTGCTAAAGGGATAGACATCATAGTCCCAAATTGTTTGGATCCATAAACAAAGAGCACAATATTACCAAAAGGGTTATTTTCGCATGAATTTGCGGCTATTGCATACACTATTCCTAGTATCATAATGGGTGCCAGAAATGCCTATTAAAGAAGAGGAAGCAACGACCGAAATAAAACCTTTTTATAGTAATAATGGCCCTAAAAACTCTTAACTCTACATTGTGTGCGAAATGAAAAGAACAGAAACTAATCAAAATGAAGTATCTTACCAATTACCATTGGAATTTCTCACTGGCGATTGATTTCTTCTCCTCCAATGATTTCCTCGTTACCTTGGCTGCCATTGGATTGGAATTGAAAATATGAATGATTTTGCATGAACTATGAAATGGTTGTGTTGTAGAGTGCTTTGAATAAAAAATAATAATTGCACCCAAGTTAATAAGGCGCTTGGTTATCCAATGAGGGGTACACAACGGTTGATTTTAATTAGTAGTGCCTTTTGGACTTCCAAAGATTATATGTTGAGTTGAAAAAAATAAGGGAAAATGGCAATTACTGTGAACTGTATGCATTCCAGAACCTTTTAGGAATAAAATATTATCACTGAAGTGGTTCAAAATATATTAAGATTGCACGTGTCCATAAAGTGAAATCGCAAGCCAAATTTGTTGAAAATTCACTTTAACAGGCCAATGTGTTGGGGGGAAAAGATTGCTGTTGGGGAAAAAACATTGCCGCTACATGTAAACATACATTTATAATTCCACGGTAAGCACAAAACCTTCAAAGGCTGTTGTTTTTATCTTCATTATCATCATATATATTTTAAGTTCAATCACAAGGCAATTAGAGGAAAGAACAAACGACAAAATCCTTTGAACAAAGAATCATTTCTGCCGCATTAGATGAGTTATGTATTACAAATTGTAATGGTGATTTTGAAAACAATTCAATATTTCTTTCACAGACGATTATCAGTCCAAGTAACTTAGGTTCTGATATCACATGTAAACATAAACTTTAATTTATACCAGAATCTTGAATATGATAATCTTACACAAAATCATTATAAAAAACATACCTGAAGAGGAAGTTATTATCACAAAGCGGAAGCATTTATTGAAATTGGTTTCTCGCCCCTTGCCCTAACTTTCATTACCGTCGCATTTAGTTATATCGGTTGGGAGAGGACCAATTTATAGAGGTTCTAACTTGAACCGATACGTCCATCAAATAACCGATCGGACTGATGAGATATGCCATTAATTAAATATTAATTAAGGGCCTTAAAGTTTATTGTGCCTCGTACATATTTAGGAAAAATCTAACAATATGATCCACAACGCTCATTAAATTACAGATTTAACACTTTCGCACTAAAAACCAGATATGGTTCATTACTATTTAAAATACCAAAGTAAAAAGGATACTCATCATATACAATTGATGAATTGAACAAGCAATAAATACCCTTGCATATGCTTACAAGGCTACAAACATACTACAACTAAACAACCATAATTAAACACCCCAATTTACCTATTCATACTCACCTTACAAGGAACATGGCTGTCACTCAAAAGTACAGATTTCCAAATGGGATATTCTGCAAATACATCTCTCCAAAATCTTAAAACATGTGAACAAATCCAAACACTCAAGATGTTGCATTTACTGCCCCAAACGAAAAGGACCTTCTCCCATATAGTGACCTTCCATATAAAGAGCTGCTGCATTCTGAGGATGAAGACCATCCATTACCATGAACTGCATGTCTTCTGAAGGTTTCCAGTGCCTTTTCCTTTGGTTGATGAACCAGTTGTTTATTTGTTTCTGGTCCAAACCTGTTGTTTCAGCCAATGCCACCTTCTCTGACTCCTGCAAAGTTATTACAAACTAAAATTGACACTAGACCAACACCATATAATTTAGAAATTTCTACATTAATTATATGTGTTTTTAAGCTAGGTAACCTACCTTATTTTAGAGGAATATAATTTCATTTTTCATAAACAATGACATACCCAATAACTTTACTCTACACTCTGTATTCGTATTAATAAATCTACTAAATATGTACAAAAAAATCGCTACCCCCGGTATGTGCCGCTTTTCTCCCAAAGTTATGAAGTCATTTTGCCGAGTTCCTTGACATGGTTCTCTCAAGCCCCCCAGTATACTCTACTTGTTCACCTATATGGGATATGGTTAGTTCACCGGGAGGATCACCCTCCCAATTCAAAGTTTTTCCTGGAAGTTTCAACTTTCTTAACTATGACAGCAGTCGCGGCTATAAATAGACCCGTGATTATGGTAGGGCGGTACAGTTCTGCTCTGGCGCGACCCTTACTCCAACCAAAAGACTAAAGGCCCCTACTGAAGATAGTTCGCCAAACTACAACCGAGAATTAAATTTAGAACCTATAAAATTCAAATCGTGACTCTGCCTCTGCCTATAGTTATATTTTAGATAATTTAATACTGTAAAAGTTCTTTTACATCGTTAGTGTATAGAAGTTAAACTCAAACCATATTAGGTGAAACAATGAGTAGTGCATATTTGTGTAGAGTTTTATACCGAAGGATATGGCCACTTGTAATGCAACTCCCACCAACTGAGCAGCTTCTGGCGTGCATCTTTGGGCAATTTCCCCTTTTTCTTCTTCTTGGAAAGTTCTTGTTTGAGACTACTTAAATAGCCACTGTATTTTCTCAATAAGTGGTTCTTCAGTTCCCGATCTTCTGCTCGTGGATCAATTTCAGGAATTTCAGTTTCTCCACCACTGTTGTCTTGCTCCTCTTCTGATGATCCAACACCCTCACAGTTGTCCTCTGTCCATTTATTTATATTTTAAAAAAAAAGGAGAAGATAAGGTTAATTGTTCTCCACCTTGCTGCCTGATATCAATAATATCTAGTTCACTCACAATAATTGCAAAACTTAAGCTCTTCAAAAAAATTCATGTTGATAAACTATTTTTTCAATGGTGGATACTACAGCAACAACTACTACGCTTATCTCGCAGGCTAATTAGATTTGGCTAATATGAATCCTGACTAACAATGTCATTCTATAAGCACTGAAAATTCTCTATATTCTCTACTGGCATATCAATCTTTAGAAAAGGTCAAAAGACTATGATGGAAACTTAATCCGTTTTGTTTTAACTTTAAAGGATTCTCAAGTAGCTAATTTACCTCCTCAAACACAGTTTAATTTTATTGTTCTTTTATTTCTAATGACACGCAACAGTTATAGTTTAACTCTCTATTTTTTCTCACACAAGCATGTATTTGCGCAAATCTACCTAACAGCAAAGTAAAATGCTGAACATTCTGTTTCAAGAGAGGTCGATTCTCTATCAAGTATGAGTGAGAATTAAGTGGAATTTGTTTGGAACTCCTGCTGAGAAGAAATTAATGAAAACCAATCACGTATTTGATATTTTCTATAATAGTGATAAATAAAAGTTTAAATGAAGATATGCCTTACAATCAAAGCACCTTACCAACACTATATACGACAAGTATTCTTCCACATAGAGACAAATATATATAAGTAATCTTCTAGATAGGGGCGGACAAATATATATAAGTAATCTTCTAGATAGGGGCGGAAGTATCCCATGAACTCAGTAACTTTTGTCTAGTTCAGTATTTGTATTGAAAAATCCATTAAATGTACAAGAATATTTAACTTGGAACCCAATACGTTAATCCAGTTATGATTATATATTAACTTGACATTTTTATAGGAACCGATAAACTTAAAATTTTGGATCCGTCTCTACTTCTAGAGTTGGCCACTCAAGAGTAGAGGGGCAACAGACCTTATTCGACCAAGGAATTTTTCTTGTAAAGTGTCATATTCAATATGTTGATAAGATCCCAAAAGAGGAAACTTCTTTATCACTTCCAAAGAAGGAAACAACCCTTTCTTGTCATGCTTCTTCAATAATATTACACAAAAGAGTACTTTAAAAAAACAAAAATGGAAGTGCAGATATGTATTTTCTCAACTTCGCATAAGTGAGATAAATCCATATATATCTTTCTTAATTGGTTGGAGGGTAGTTTTATGATTAGTTCAAGAATAATTTCAAGCTGAGTACTTATTCATAGGGAGCGCAAGGCACCCCAGTACACGAAGCATTCCGCATTTACGACGGGTCCGAAAAGGGTCACACCCAAAAGGTGTGATATAGGCACCCTATTCTGGTACAAGCATCAACAGTTGATTCTATAGCTCAAACTCATAACCTATAAATCATACGGAGACAATTCTACCAGCCCGTGGCCTTGGTTGGAGGATAGTTTTATGGTTGGTTCAAGAATAATTTCAAGCTTATACTATTGGATACTTGTTCATAGGGAGGCAAAAATTAATTTAATTCTTAATCATTTTCGCGACATATTATGGAATTGTTTTGATAACCAAGAAATTCCAAAGATATCGGCGTATGGTTCGAAATCCTATAATGCGCTTCTCCTCTTTACTTTTTTTGAATAAATACAAAAATTTTGTTTGCCGCAACTTCGATTATGACATGTGTCTAACTCACATATTGCACATTTCTCTCTTACCGTTAAACCAAAAGTCCCGAGAACCAAGGTATATATGTGATATTAGACACCAAAATTTTCTTTTAAAAAAAAAAAAGGAAAAGAGAAGAATAAGATAAACATAAAAGGAAAGAAGCTAAGAGGAATATGGTACTCGAAACAACAATAGTATTACATCTATTTTCTCTCACATATTTTTCATGTCCATTTTCCTTAGCTCGTTGTCGTACTTTGCTTTAAGAAATTACTTTTTGCACGGAAAACTGATGCTTATAATCGTAAAAGCAGCAATGACAAAAATATATGATAAGAAAATGGAATCAACATGTCCAGAGAGATGTAGAAATTAAATAAAGAAATTAGTGACTAGTTGTATGAGACAACTGTTTTGTCTGACAGTTTTGTGCACTCAGATTTCTATGAACCCAGAAATGTAAGATTGGGGTCCACAAATTTGTGAGACAAAAAGGAGCCTCATACAACTAGTGTAAGTTGTACGAGACACAAAATAAAATTTCTCGAGAAAAAGATATCTGACAAATATGGCAGGCTACATGGTGTAGCACTGATCATGAACAGCACCCAATGTTGTTCATTTTTCCAATGCCTATTAGCTACGGCAGAAGACCACATACTAAAGCAAACTCTACTTGGAAATGACAGCAATATTATTACCTTCAGATACATGCACGTATTTACATTTTTGTTTGACTTTCAAGAATGTGTGTTGTGTGTGTATATACGAGTATATATTTACTACCACTACATAGGCAACTACGAACTATAAAGACTCAAGTACTTACTGTGGAGTGTCAGATAAATGTGTTTGCGAGAGAGAGATCATATATATGTAAAGCAGAATTTATGTAGTGGGAACAATATTACCATTAAGAATTTGTCAGAATACACTGGAAATCTGGACCCATATAGCTAAAGCTAAATTAAAGAAGATTAGAGAAACAAACGTGTGGCTTCCTCATTTTTATATATGTAAGATTTGTCTGTCTCTCCATTTATTTATTGCATAATGCAACCAAATCATCTCTTTTTCAACAATGAAGTATACACTTTATTTGCATAATGCAACCAAATCATATACTATTATTATCTTTTTTTAATAATAAAGTAGTACTCCGTATATACTGTTACTCCCCTCGTACAGTCGTAAATAGGGTTTTCTTACACTACACAGAAAAGCATTGGAAATGGAGACTGATGTTTTCGGTCAAAGCTGTCTTGAAAGGAAATAGCACAAAACATTGGTACAGTATTAAATGAACCAACACAAATTCTTTCTTTTTTTTCTTTCTTGTTTAAGCATTCAAATAAGGAACTTTAACCAGTCCCTTTGTTTATTCTTCTCTCATTCTTTCCATGCTTGGCAATTACGAGGAAGAACAAAACTCACTTATACTATACTAGTAGTAGTGAGGCAAAATTATGATTTTGAGTTTATGGATTCTGGGTTTGTATATATTAATTGATTACAAATACAAAATCTAAACTAGTGAATTTTGCCAGCGGAACTGTAGCTCCGCCTGTGCTAATGCGTATGAGAAAGAAGAAAAGGAAGTAGTACCAGAGTTGAAGATCCGAACGGGGCCATTACCAAGCATATTAAGCTGAGTTTCGATTTTTCGCATGAAATCCATTGCTTCATGTAGGGGCCTTGTAAGCTCCTCTCTGTACTTCACTAGCATGTCATAATAAGCTTCCTGAATATAAATACAAAAAGATATTCATGCCTACATTATTATTAAATTGAAAAAGTAAAATATTCATATTTTTTAATGTTACGAAGATAAAGATATTAAAAGGAACTGACCATAAATTGATCAAGTTCTGGGTCCTTAGCAATATTCCTGTCGGTCGATGAATCTCGTTGCCTCACCTCAAACTCTTGCCGTACTGCCGATAGCCTCGCCACCACTTCCGGCGGTGCTCCCACCTATATAAAAATAATTTACTTATATATACTGGCAGTATTAATAAATTTTAATTAATCAATGTAATTTAATTTACTGTAACATATTAATCTTATTTTCAAAATAACTAGTTGCATTTATTATGAGTAGTTATTTGTAATTATCTAGCAAACAAAGAGATCTGATGCTCGACTGCCTGAAAGAAAGAAATCTCAGTACAGAATTATTCCGCTACAGCATAAGAATGAATTGAGTGAAGGAGGCTACTAAGGTTGAACCTAACTAATATTAAAGAGTCATATTCAGTCACTCAGAAATATTCATAAAAATTCTTTTATACTGTCAAATTAAACTACACCTCAGACATTCCGAGAAAGATGTGTAGTAGTTTTCGGAGAAACGGAAACAAAGAATCAATTTCTTTTATTATAAGTGAATTAATTAATCCACTTTGGAATGTCTCAAGAAAAAGATGAAACAGCCAATTTGCTCAAAGCTATGTCAATATATTACTACATTTAAGCAAAAAGTTGATACCTTTTGACAATCCATGTAAGCGTCCAAAAGGTTAGAACACTGAGGATGAGCAATAATCTTGGCTTTTAAAGCATCAACTTCACTACCAGAACTCTCACTCTCGTGATGATTTTGAACCGTCAGATGATGATATCCACTACGAATAATCGAAGGGTACTGAAATGTATGATGATGAGAAGTACTGCCTCCTTCTGTCTTCACTATGGGATGTACCACTGCTTGAGATTGATCATAACAATCGCCGCCGCCGCCGCTGCTTCTTCCATAAATAGATGAATTTGGGGATGCAAGAAGTGGAATTCCACCGTACAAGAAGTTATTACCCCTTTGAGCTGAGTTCTCCCCCAGTTGATTATAATTATTCTCCATTAATTACTCTTAACAAGATATGATAAAAAAAAATATAAAGATCGGAAACCCTAAATCAAAGATGTGGATAAACAGTTGAGAACTAGATGAAACCCTAAAGAAACTCTACAATACTTATTATTCGTCAACTAAACCAACTATATGGAGAAAGTTCATTTAACTCTTCGAGATCTCTTCTTTATTTGGTAAAAGAAACAAAAAAGTGAAGAATTAATTGGATAGTTTTGCTTGTGTGTTCTCTGGTTAAGGAGGCCAAGAAATGAAGTTGCACTTAAGAATTGAAGTTTCTTTCAAGAGCGAAGCTAAAAGGTAAACTACGAGTTGGACTGAACTTATCTTGACAACATGGAAGATGATGGCTGTGAACAAAGGAAAAAAGGAAAGGAAGGGAAGAGTAAGGTAGTGGCCGCTCCTGGTAGCGGCTTCGTAGATGACAAGACGTTCTTACGTTGAAGAATAAGGAAATGTATTGGAAAATAGTACTTGTCTTTATTTTAACTATACCCCCCTATAATCCTATGCAGAAAAAGAAGACCACTCAATTATAAAGAAAGCATAATTATTTTATTTAGAAAAAAAAAAAACAGTTAGATCTTATAACTTTCTCTTTCTTTTTGTTTTCTTTTGTTTTTCCCATTACTTCCACGGGAAGGCCTTTTCATTTTTCTTTTCCTTTTTGGGAGATCTTCCTTTTTCTATTGATTTATTTGGCTACCTTGAAATTTTAGTTTATTATAATTGATAGAAAAATTGAGTTATATAAATTGGTTAAATTTTTAATGCTACTGTTTTCTTTCAGTTATTTTCTGGCTGTCTGTGTTCTCTCGCTGTCGTTCACTTCGATTTTCTTATTATCTTGCTATTATTATTATTTGTTGCTACAGGTTTATTTCTTATTTCCTTAGTCGATGGTCTATCAGAAACAGTCTTTCTACCTTCCTATGGTAGGAGTTGTTTGACCAAAAATATAAATTTTGGTTCAACTAATTGGATTTTAATAAAGCATGGTCAGTCTTATCCAATAATAATATTCTCAAAACTAGGTTGTCGGTTTTATGATTAAAAACATGTATATTTGACTGGATGATAATGAACGTGAGCAATAATAACCGAGTTTAATGATCCAAAAAGATAAAAGACGGCATTAAATAGTAATAAATAGCAATGAATGGCATTTAAGTAAATAAAAATGTGTGAGTTACCTGAAAAGGGTTAGATCTGTAGATATTCTTTCAGATAATGATGAATGGATGGGCCTTTGAACACTCAGGTTGTTCTTAGATCCGATGGAAAGAATAGACAAGAATCTTAGTAAAAGTTTGTTTTAGTACGCTTGTAACAAGACCAAATTCTATCTATTAAATTCAGAGTGCTTTTTACAAATGAATATCTCTCCCCCACCTCTCATTGTATTTTTTATTTATTTATAGGGAATATATTCCTAGAAACCCTAATGGTACAGCTGTAGAGAATATTCACTAAAATATTCTCTTTAGTATCCTATCTTGAAACTGGTTGTTATAACTTTGTCAAGGATGCTCGATCTCGACCTGCATCTTTGACGACTCGACCTTAATTATTGCCAATTTCGGTCACAACCTTCACTACTTCTAAAGTCACATCGACTTTGGGCAGGCCTTCATGGGAGTCGTATTGGTGACACATGGCAGCCTATGAATGTCTCCCTAATGCTAACACGAATTAATCATATTAGAGAATTTTTGCCCGAACAGGGGTAAGGTCTGCATACATACTACCCTCCCCAAACCCTGCTTATCGTGTCCAAGGAACAGAATGACGTCATGGCATCAAACGTCATTATGATGCACATTTCTAATGTGTTGTCTCGATTCACGTGTGACACTTGATTGGATCTGCCATTTCAATTCCGGTGTCAATTATGACGAGTCATTTTTGAGTTTAGTGACATGATCTCTGTAAATTGAGGCTTTTGGACTTGCGTTTGAAGTTTGCTTCTCCAAAATTTCCAGAGCATTATCCTTCTTTGTTATTTTTTTCTCTAAATTCCTTCCACACGTTGCTGCCTTACACCATCTCTATTCTTTCTCGCTCATTATTCTTCTTTACCACTTTGCACCATGTCTGACTTACCATCAAACGATGGTGAAGGGAGCAATATTCCTCCTTTAGCAGTTGTGTTTCCCTCTCATCGGGAGGGTGCTTCCACCATTGTTGATGACGAAGCCTTCCCGTCAGTAGAGGAAATAATCCCTCGCAATCCTAACGCTAGGTCCGACCTCACCATGTTACCTGACCCACTCCTGGAGTCTTTCGATCGACGATGACGCCTAAGGAATTGGCGGAACTCAAGGCCAAATTTGGCCTCCCAAACTATGTCGAGCTGATCCATTCTAGTGAGGACGTGGTACCTGTTCATCACCCCAGATACTGCACTTTGTATGCTTACCCTTTCCTCATCGGTTATTTGTTCCCCCTCCTTCCATTAGTGAAGGAATTCTATCGTCATTACGGCGTCCTCCCTGATCAGCTTACGCCGTATGTCTATAAAATTATTTGAATGTTGACCAATTTGTTGAGCTAGTCAGGGTCGAGCTGACGCTGCAACATTTGGTTCACCTCTTCACCCTTAGCTTCTATAGGGGAACGATGTTGAACTTTCGCCATCGTGGAGGCAAGCGATTGGTGGTAAAGACGGATGATAAGGCCACTCCCCAATTTTGGCTCAATATTATTTACGTTAAGACCGAGGACCTTGTGGCTAATATTGATGGCTTTCCACAGGCTTGGAATTACACACGTAAGGGCTTTTTTTGTGTTCGCGTTCTTTTACTTACTTGGAGTTAGTTGAAGGACTTTCTCTTTCTTTGTAGCCAACACTCGGCCTCCCCTTCTAGCCACGTGAATTTCTGACCGGTTCAAGCAAATCCTTCCCCATGTCGCAGGGACCCACGACTTGCCGAGCTTCATCAAGAAGTTCAGACCGACTCTTCCTTCGATAGGTGAGTTTCCCTATTTGCTTGTGATAGTTCCATTTTTTGTTGTATACTGACTTGTTTGTTAACTTTGATGTTTGTTTCTTTCCTAACTAGGGGGTCTCTCGAAGGAGCCGCGCACCGGTGCCATACTTCTAGAGGAAGGTTGATTCCCTCTCGACTTATGCCCCTATTACGACTACTTCCACTTTTATTCCGATCCCTTTCTCGGTCGCCGCAGTCCGAAGGCCTACCCTCATTCCGTCCTCTACTTCTGCTTTTCAACTCATTTCACTAATTGATGAGGATGATGCTACCTCTCCTGAGGACGGTGTTCTAATGCCTCGTAAGAGGAGAGCCGTGGCTGCAAGAGGGGAAAGGCTAGTAGCCATTGACTTGGAAGAAGGTGACTTTGCTCTTCGAGAGACGACTATAGTGTATGTTGGAGAGAATACTAAGGTGGGCTTAGAGGCCTTGCATATGGAAGAGATGGACAAGAATGCATCGATACGTCCCCTAAGGGAGATGGTCGAGGATGGGATGCACGACGATGGACTCGCACTTCTGAGGCAAGAGGAGGCCTTATCATCTAGGGTCGTAGCGGATATCCCTTCTTCTGCTGATGGCAGAAAGAAAGATGTTGCCGAAGTGGATATTGGATCTAATTCCAACATGAATCTTGACGAGTTAAGGATGATTGATGAGTGACTTACTCAACTCGAGGTGAGGTTGGAAGGGGGCTCCAAAACTACTATGATCCCAAATGGATCGTAATCTTCTTATAAATACCGAGAAAGTAGTCTCTGCCATCGGTACTTTTGTTTTGAGATTGAGGGTACGACCCTCGAGACAATAAATGATAAAACTCTCTCGGCTAACATTGTTGGTCTTGCTCTCCGGGTAAGTACGACCATTGCCTGTTCTTTTCCTTATGATTTGGTTCCTTTTGTAAGATCTAATTCCCCTTCTTTGTTTTGTAAACAGTTATTCTAGAGATCGAGAGTGCCTTGGGAACGTGCTGAAAGCTCCGGTGTCGGCTTCGTGAAGGTAGTGATGAGCAGGTCCTGAGGGAGTACTTAAAGAAGATGGACGAGGAGCTGATGCGGGTTGTGGATAAATGCAGCGTCCTTGAGGGGACATTGAGAGAAAAAGAGGAAGAGCTTGATAGGACGAAGTCTGTTTGATCGGAGGCTCAGAGGAGGGTGGAGTTCCTTGAAGTGGTGAACCGAACCCTTCGTTCTGAGCGAGAAAATGACTTATCCATGGCGAGGACTAAAGAAGAACAACACGATGAAAGGATTGGGTAGTTGGAGAAAGAGAGATCCGATCTTCATGATCAAGTTGCTGCTCTAAAGGTCGAGAAGGCCAAACTACTCGCATGACCTTCTTTATCTACGGTTTCTAGTTTCCCCAACATTCCTTGTAAGTTGTATAAACAGTGGATTCACGTCGAGTCTTGATTGGATGTGCTTCGCAAGTTGCATAAGGCGGGCTCTATCTCTACACGGACTTTGAGGATGCTCAGGTTAAGGCTCTTGAGGCTCGAGTTTCTTGTGATTACGACTCGACTTCACCTCATCCTGGAGAAGAAGATGACGATAGTGAGGCTGCTATAGATCGCCTTGAGGGTGAGGCATGGTATGAGTCTATTTACCCTCCGGGCGAGGACTGAGAAGGCATTGAAGATCAAGCCGGTGAGGATGTCATGGGTCGTGATGGCGATGGACAACAGTAGTTTGTTTTTTTAATTTTTGTGTATTTTTATTGGCATCTTCAAGAGCCTTTGTAAGAAACCTTTCTATAAATATCAAAGTTGGTTTTGGCTTTCATTTGTACCTTTTTTATTTGTCGTGGTTTGTTCTTGTACTTTGCGTGTTTCTCTCCTTCATACTTTTGTCGTCATTCTTGTAAATAACAAAGTCTTTGGGTTGAATAGCTATTGGCTGAATTGCTCCTTTGCCCATATAGGTCAGGTATATCTATGGACCAATCAGTTAGGTTTTGAACTCGGTTGGACTTAGCTTCTTGTTTGGTTAAGTATAACCTTCTATTGAAACGTGGCCAAGGGCCAATAAATGTCATTCGAACTGGGTTGAATTTTAACCTCTTTAAATCACGGCCGAGAGATGGTAGGTATTACTCGAACTTTGTCTAATTCTAACCTTCATTAGGTTGCGGCTGAGGGCCGATAAGTATTGTTCGAGTTGGGTCGACCTTAACCTTTAATTAAGTTGCGGCTAAAGGCCAATATGTGTTGTTCAAGTTGGGTTGAACTTAAACTTTTTTTAATCACGACCGAGGGCCGATAGGTGTTGTTCGAGTTGGGCCGAGCTTAGCCTTTTGTTAATCGCGGCCAAGGGTCGATAGGTGTTTTTTGACCTGGGTCGAACTTAACTTTTTGTTAATCGTGGCCGAAGGCCGATATGTATTGTTTGAGCTGGGTTGAAATTAACCATTTGTTAATTATAGCCGAAGGCTGATAGGTATTGTTCGAGCTGGGTCAAACTTAACCTTTTGTTAATCATGGTCGAGGGTCGATAGGTGTTTCTGATAAATGTAAGTTTATTATTACTTTGACATTGTTGCTTTGATTATATGATGGAGAAAGTTACAAACTTTGGTCATTGACTGATGTTCCAGTCAAAGTCCCGGTCTATCTAGTCCCTTCATTGCATGACTTGGACAGTATTGAGGAGTCGGGTAATGAAAGTGAAAAATAGTACCTACCTCACATACTTCGACTCGAAGTGTCCCCTTTGTATCCTAATTAAAAACCTCATTGAGAAAACCTTAAAGGGACAAAACTCAAGTGAGGGAAACAGATTACGACTTGGGGACACTTCTTCCTTTTAGAAGTTGAAGTATTTGAGGTGGATGATATTCTAGTTGTTCGGCAATTGCTTTCCTTTCATTGTCTCTAATTGGAACGAACCCTTGTTTGCTTTTGCTATAATTTTGTACAAGTCCTCCCAAATTGTTCCCAGTTTTCCTTCCTATGGGTCTTTGCTCGCTTGAGCTTTGACCTTGATTACGTAGTCCCCGACTTTAAGCAACCGGACCTTTGCTTTCTTATTGTAATAACATTCTACTTGCTACTTTTGGGCGATCATCCTTATGTACGACATATCTCTTCGTTCATCAATTTCATCGAGCTCCTGCCTTCTACTCTCATCATTACTAGTACCGATTTTGTGGGAGTATCCTTAGGTTGGGTTGTCCGAATTCGACTGGTATGACTTCTTCGATCCCATAGACCAAAGAGTAGGGTGTCTCTCCTATGCTCGTTTTCGGGGTAGTTCTATACACCCATAATACTTCTGGGAGTATCTCCGACCATAGTCCCTTGGCATCTTCGAGCTTTTTCTTCGTGTTGTTTAATATGGATTTGTTGGAGGATTCTGTCTGCATGTTACTCGTTGAGTGATATGGGGTTGAAAGTATCCTCTTAATATTCCATTTCTTGAAGAATATGGCAGTTTGCTATCCCATGAATTGGGGTCCGTTGTCACAGTTGATCTCCTTGGGCAGGCCGAATCACCAGATAATGTTTCTCCATATAAAGGTGATTACCTCTTGTTTTCGTATTTGGGTAAATGCACCTGCTTCCACCTATTTATAGAAATAGTCAGTTAAAACCAAAAGGAATCGTTCATTACCTCGCCCTGCTAGGATTGGGCCCACGATGTCCATTCCCCACTTGATGAATGGCTACTGAGAGGTGACTGAGTGGAGATGCTCGTCTGTTTGGTGACTATTGGGGTGTATTTCTGATATTGTTCACATTTCTTCACAAATTCTAAGGCGTCATTTTTCATGGTAGGCTAATAGTATCTTACACGTATGAGACACCTAACGAGTGCTCGATTGCCGGTGTGAGCGCCACAATGGACTTCATGGACTTCTTTAAGGAAGCGTTGGGTTTGATTTGGGCCCAAACATTTTGCCAGAAGGCCATTGTATGTCCTCTTGTACAAGTCGATATGGAGGAGATTGTATCTGGCTGCTTGCATTCTTAGTTTTTTGGCTTCATTTTGTCATTTGCGAGTGCGTCGTCCGACAAATAGACGATAATATAGTTGCGCCAATCCCAAGTTAAGCTTACAGATCTTAGCTCGATTTGGTCCAGAGATGAGCTTAGAAGGTGGATTACACTTTTATCCCTAGTCATGATGCTTTTTGTAGCTGCAGCCAATTTGGCGAGGCCATCTGCTTCACAATTCTGCGCACGTGGGATTTGGTCGAGCTGGCATTCGTCGAACTCGAGCAGCAGCATACACATCTTGGTTTGATATTTTTACAGCCTTTGTTCTTTAATTTGGAAATTCTTTGTGACTTGGTTGACTACTAGCTGGGAATCACAGTGGAGTTTTAGCCACTTCGCCCCATACTTGAGTGCTAGCCTTAGTCCTGCAATTACGGCCTCATACTCGGCCTCGTTGTTAGTCATATTTGGGATTCTTCTGGACTGGCAAATATTTCGTCGGTAGGGACCTCGAGTACGAGTCCTAGTCTGGATCCTAAAGTGTTGGATGTGCCATCGGTGTATAGGACACATAGGTCTTGTGTTTAGAGAGAAGCTTTGACGGGTTCCTTCTCGACTTCAGGCATTATCTTTGCATTGAAATCTGCAATGAAATTAGCGAGTACTTGCGACGTTATCGTCGTTCTTGCGATATATGATATCATGCTCTCTTAGCTCGATAGCCCACTTGGCCAACCTTCCTGATATCTCGGGTTTATGTAAAATGCCTCTTAGGAGAAAGGTGGTAATGACCGAGATAGGGTGGCACTTGAATTAGGTTCTAAGCTTTCATGAAGCTATGACTAGTGCCAGGGCCAGTTTCTCAAGGTGCGGGTACCTTGTCTTGGTGTCAACAACTATTTTTCTAATGTAATAAATGGGAGATTACGTACCTTTGCTTTCTCGAATTAGGATTGTGCTTACTGCTACTTAGGAGAAGGCCAAGTAGACTAGGAGATGTTCCTCGGGTTCGGGCTTTGAGAGAAGTTCTCATAGAGCTTGTACACACTTAGGTGTCCACTCAAGGCCGTTATCTTTTTTGAGTACGCCAAAAAATATAATACATTTGTCAGACGATCACGAGATAAATCTTGACAAGGTGGTGATTCGACCAGTTAACCTTTGGACTTGCTTCTTGGTAGTCAAGAGCTCTGGTATCCCTTCTATAGCCTTGATTTGGTCTGGGTTGACCTTGATGCCCTATTGTGACACTAAGAAGCCCAAGAACTTTCTAGCGGCTACGCCAAACGCACATTTCTTCGGGGTAGGTTTCATTTTGTATCGTCTAAGTATGTCGAAAGTTTCCTTCAAATGGTCGATATAGTCCTCTGCCTTAACGTATCCATGTCATCGATATACATCTCCATGGTCTTGCCGAGCTAATCATTGAAATTTTTCATGACCAATCTTCGATATGTAGCCCCTGCATTCTTCAGCCCAAATGGCATGACCCAATAACAATATGTTCCTCGGTAGGTGACGAACGTGGTTTTCTCCTTATCTTCTTCTTATTCTATAAGTATCTCGTTATAGCCTGAGTATGCGTCCAAAAAACTCAATAACTCATCCCCGAGTGTTGCATCGATGAGTTTGTCGATATGCGGTAATGGGAACGAATCCTTCGAACATGCTTTGATCTTATCTGTAAAGTCTACGCACATCCGTCATTTATCATTTTTATTTTTGACCATAACTATGTTTTTGTGATCCATTTGGGGTATTTCAACTCCTTGATAAAGTAGTATTCTAATAGTTTCTTCACCTCCTCGTGGACGACATCGTTGATGGCAGGATTAAATTTACGCCTGACTTGCCTTACTAGGGGTAGAACTGATCGACGTTTAACTTGTGTGTGGCGATCTCCTTGGGGATTCCTGGCATGTCTACATGGTAATCGGGTCTAAGCCTACACTACTATTGAGTAGAGAAATCTTTTCGTCCGGAAAATTATGAGAAAAGCCTCCCTCTCGAAATGGGGCAGAGGCGTGGAGATTTCTTTCTCTACTTTTTTCATTTTCTTTTTCCCTAAATTTCTTTCTCCTCTATTTCTATCTCTCGTTCCTGTCACGACCCCACGTTCGTCATCCAGCGTGTACCTTACCTCAATATAGCACTACGATGTGCAATCCGGGGTTTCAAACCCTTAGAACATCATTTACAATCATTACTCACCTCGAACCGGTCAAATCTCTAGCTCGCGATGCCTTTCCCCTAGAATCGGCTTCCACCCGCATCAAATCTATCCAAAATCAGAACGAGGACGTCAAAATATGCTAAAGGAACGAAGCCTAAGCGAAAAAAATCAAAATATGACACAAGTCCCGAAATTACCAAAACCCGACCACCGGGCCCACGTCTCAAAATTTGAAATTTTTTACACAATAGATTCCTTATATCCCCATGAATTCATACATATCAAAAGTTCAGAAATCCGACCCCAAATGGTCCTTCAAATCCTCAATTAAAGGTCTAAATTTTCAAGCCCTAGTTCTTCAATTTTTGGCTTAATTTCCATGAAATTCTAGGTGGAATTCACATTAGAATCCAGTTTTAAGTCCAAGAATCTTATCTCCAAGTGATTCCCATTGAATCCCTCTTCAATCCCCTTCAAAAAGCTCCAAAAACGACCAACAATGGAAGAAAATAACCCCACATTCGCAGACAAGACGACCTTTTAAACCTTCTGCCCAAGCCTATTTTCCTTCATTGCAATTGCGGGAAATCATTCGCAATCGCGAAGCACAAATTCTAAGATCCCAAAAATTACTCTATGCGAACGTATAA
The DNA here is from genome assembly GCF_000715075.1 of Nicotiana tabacum. Taxonomy (NCBI): domain Eukaryota; kingdom Viridiplantae; phylum Streptophyta; class Magnoliopsida; order Solanales; family Solanaceae; genus Nicotiana; species Nicotiana tabacum. The sequence continues at coordinate 25,871,083 of NC_134095.1, forward strand.
AACACCATGCGAACGCGATGCCCAAGCAACTAACTCTACACAATCGTGGACCGCCTACCGCGTTCGCAATTAACAAATCCAAGCCAAGACCCCAGGTCCACTTAACTCTATGCGAACACGACCTTCACCACGCGTTCGCGATCAACAACTTCACCACTCTATGAGATCGCAACTCAACCTTCCCGAACGCAAAGAATAAATGTACTGCCCCCTCAAAAGCTTCTATGCGATCGCAGGAACCCCTACGCCATCGCAGAAAAGGAATTTATGCAACAGCTGAACCTGCAATTCTGCACTTTCTCCAAGGCATGAAATGGTCTGATTGACCATCTGAAACTCACTCGAGGCCCCCGGGACCTCAACCAAAGGACATATCCTAAAACCTCATTCAAACTTGTTCCAACCTTCGAAACACTCAAAACAACATCAAAATATCGAATCGCATTGGATTCAAGCCTTAGAATTCCAAAATCTTCAAAATTACGCTTTTGATCAAAAACCCAACCAAACCACGTTCGAATGACCTGAAATTTTGCGCACACATCCCAAATGACACAACAGAACTACTACAACTCTCGGAATTCCATTCTGACCCCTATATCAAAATCTCGCCTATCAACCGGAAATCGCCAAAATATCAACTTTGCCAATTCAAGCCTAAATCTACTATGTAGCTCCAAAATGCATTCTGATCACTCTCTTAAGTCACAAATTACCTCCCGAAGCTAACCGAACCTTCGGAATTCACTTCCGAGCCCTCTAACATATAGGTCAACATTCGGTTGACTTTTCCAACTTAAACTCACTCTAAAGAGACTAAGTGTCTCAAACCTTACCAAATCCTTTCCGAATTCGATCCGACCAACCCGATACCACATAACACAGATAAACAAAGCATAATGAAGCAGAAATAGGGAAAATGGAGCGGTAACTCATGAGACGACTGGCCGGGTCATCACATCCTCCCCAACTTAAATATACGTTTGTCCGCGATCGAATTAAGAAACATACCTGAAGCCTGAAATTGGTGAGGATATCTACTCCGCATCTCCCAATCGGTCTCCCAGGTAGCCTCTTCCACAGACCAACCTCTCCACTACACTTTCATTGAAGCTACATCCTTTGACCTCAACTTTCGAACCTGTCGATCTAAAATAGCTACTAGCTCTACATCATAAGTCAAATCATCATCCAATTGAACCGTGCTGAAGTCCAAAACTTGAGACGGATCCCCAATATACTTCCGGAGCATAGAAACATGAAATACTGGATGCATACTCGACAAGCTGGGTGGAAAAGCAAGCTCATAAACCACCTCCCCAATCCTCTGAAACACCTCAAAAGGTCCAATGAACCGCGGACTCAATTTCTCTTTCTTCCCAAATCTCATAACACCCTTCATGGGCGAAACCTTCAACAGAACCTTCTCACTAACCATGTAGGACACATCTCAAACCTTCCCATCAGTATAACGTTTTTGCCTCGACTGCGGTGTACGAAGTCTCTACTAAATCATCTTCACCTTCTCCAAAGCATCCTGCACCAAATCTGTCCCCAATAGCCTAGCCTCACCAGGCTTGAACCAACCAACTGGAGATCTACATCGCCTCCCATACAAAGCCTCATATGGATCCATCTGAATACTCGACTGGTAGCTGTTGTTATAAGCAAACTCAACAAGCAGTAGAAACTGATCCCATGACCCTCCGAAATCAATAACACAAGCACGCAACATGTCCTCTAATATTTGAATAGTGTGCTCAGACTGTCCATCCGTCTGAGGGTGAAAACATATGCTCAACTCAACCTGAGTACCCAACTCTCGCTGCACAGACCTCCAAAAGTGTGAAGTAAACTCATTGCCCCTATCTGAAATGATGGAAACTAGGACACCATACAAATGAACAATCTCCCGGATATAGATCTCTGCCAATCGCTCTGAAGAATAGGTAGTACACACAGGAATGAAGTGCGCGAACTTGGTCAGTCCATCCACAATCACCCAAATAACATCAAACTTTCTCAAAGTCCGTGGAAGTCTAACAACAAAGTCCATAGTTATCCTCTCCCGCTTCCGCTCGGGAATATCTATCGGCTGAAGAAGGTCACTCGGTCTTTGATGCTCATATTTCACCTGTTGACAATTGAGACATCGAGCTACAAATCCCACAATATCTTTATTCATTCTTATCCACCAATAATGCTGCCTCAAATTCTGGTACATCTTCGCGGCACCCAGATGAATGGAATACCGCGAGCTGTGGGCCTCCTCCAGAATTAACTCCCGAAGCCCATCCACATTGGGCACACAAATCTGGCCCTACATCCTCAACACCCCATCATCACTGATGGTCACATCTCTAGTATCATCATGTTGAACTCTGTCCTTAAGGACAAGCAAATACGGATCATCATACTCGAGCTCTCAGATGCGATCATATAAGGAAGACCGAGAAACCACACAAGCCAATACCCGGTTGGGCTCCGAAATATCTATGCTCACGAACTGATTGGCCAAGGACTGAACATCAACTGCAAGAGGTCTCTCCCCAAGTGGAATATATGCCAAACTCCCCATACTCACTGCCTTTCGGCTCAAGGCATCGACCACCATATTGGACTTTTCTGGATGGTACAATATAGTGATATCATAATCCTTAAGCAACTCCAACCACCTCCGCTGCCTCAAATTGAGGTCCTTCTATTTGAACAAGTGTTGGAGGCTACGATGATCAGTAAACACCTCACAAGACACACCATACAAGTAATGTCTCAAAATCTTCAACGCGTGAACTATGTCAGCCAACTCTGAATCATAAACGGGGTAGTTCTTCTCATGGGGCTTCAACTGACGAGAAGCATAAGCAATAACTCTACCCTCGTGCATCAATACACAACCAATGCTAACTCTCGAAACATCACAATACACGGTATATGAATCTGAAGCTGATGGCAAAACTAATACTGAAGTTGTGGTCAAAGCTGTCTTGAGCTTCCGAAAGCTCTCCTCACACTCGTCCGACTATACAAATGAAGCACCCTTCTGAGTCAACTTGGTCAAGGGCGAAGCGATAGATGAGAATAGCTAAATAAAACGACAATAATAACCCACCAAATCAAGAAAACTCGAATCTCTGTGGTTGAGGACGGTCTGGGCCAACTCTAAACCGCCTCTATCTTCTTCAGATCAACCTGAATACCCTCGCTGGACACCACGTGCCTCAAGAAAGCCACTAAACTGAACCAAAACTCACACTTGGAGAATTTTGCATAAAGCTTCTACTCTCTCAATCTCTGCAACACAACCCTTAAATGCTCCGCGTTCTCCTCTTGACTACGCGAATATACCAGAATATCATCAATGAAGATTATGACAAACAAGTCAAGATAAGGCCGGAACACGATGTTCATCAAATTCATGAACGCTGCTAGGGCATTGGTCAGCCCAAAAGACATCACTAAGAACTCATAATGACCATATCGGGTCCTGAAAGTTGTCTTAAGAATATTCGTGTCCCTGATCTTCAACTGGTGATAACCTGAATGGAGATCAATCTTGGAGAACACTCTCGATCCTGAAGTTGGCCAAATAAATCATCAATGCAAGGCAAAGGATACTTGTTCTTAATTGTTACTTTGTTCAATTGCCTATAATCAATGCACATTCTCATAGTGCCATCCTTCTTCTTCACAAATAGAACCGGTGCACCCTAATGTGACACACTAGGCCGAATGAACCCTTTATAAAGGAGTTCCTGAAGTTGTTCTTTTGATTCCTTCAACTCCACTGGTGCCATACGATACGGCGAAATAGAAATGGGCTGAGTGCCCGGCACCAAGTCAATACCAAAATCAATATTCCTGTCCGGTGGCATGCCCGGCAGGTCTGCAGGAAACACATCTGGAAAATCCCTCACAAATGGAACAGAATCAATACTAGGAGTCTCAGCACCAACATCCCTCACAAAGGTTAGATACGAAAGACAACCCTTCCCAACCATACGTTGGGCTTTTAAGAATGAGATCACTCTACTAGGAACATAATCAGTTATACCTCGCCACTCAATCCGTGGTACACCCGGTATATCCAATGGTGACTGTCTTATCATGACAGTCTAGAATATCATGACACGGAGATAATCAATCCATGCCCAAAATGACATCGAAAGTCACCATGCTCAGTAATAATAGATCCACTCGGGTCTCCAGACCCCCAGTAGTCACCACACACGACCGGTACACACGGTCAACAACAACAGTATCGCCCATCGGGGTAGATATATGAATAGGTAAAGCAAGAAACTCACTGGGTGTACCCAAATAACGAGCAAAGTATGATGACACATAAGAAAAGGTGGAACCGGGATCAAATAATACAGCGGTATCTCTGTGGCAGACTGAAATAATACCTGAAAAGATAGCATCTGAAGCAATAGCATCGGGTCTGGCTGGAAGTGCATAGAAATGGGCCTGACCGTCACCTGATCGACCTCCCCTTCTGGGCAACCCCTATCTGACTGACCTTCACCCCTAGCGGGCTGGGAAAATGGTGGTGAGTAAACTAGCACTGAAGCCGATGACTGACCCCTCTGCTGAGATGAACTCGCAAGATGACGAGGGCACTGCCTGCACATATAGACCATCTCACCACACTCATAACAACTCCCAGGTGCTGGAGAAGGGGAATGAAGGGAACCCCTTGCACCGGAGTGACTAGCATATACACTCGGCATAGAAGAGCCCTGGACTGATGGAGTACGGGATGAACTCTAAGCTAGAAGGGCACTAAGTGATGACTGGTCCTGATGAGAACTGTGAGAACCATGACCCGATGATGCCCCATGTTAACCCTAGGCGAGCTGGCTGAGCATGCCTGAATGGACGACCTTTGCCGTGCTGAAACTGACCTCTCAAAGGAGCACCACTGTAACTACCAGATCCTCGAGGCCCTTTGGCCTCCTTCTCCTCGCTCTCCTGGTGACGAAAAGACTCAATCTCACGGGCAATATCCACAACCTCTTTGAAAGTAGCACCAATCAACCTCTCCCTGGTCATGAGAATACGAAGCTGATAAGTGACGCCACCAACAAACCTCCTAATCCTCTCTTCTGTCATAACCATCCAAATAGCATGAAGAGCTAACTCGGAGAACCTCGTCTTGTAATGCGTCACAGTCATCTCTCCCTGACGCAACCACTCAAACTCTCTATGTAATTTCTCTTTGCGGGACTGCGGCACATACTTCTCCAAAAAGAGAACAGAGAACTGCTTCTAGGTAAGGGGTGCTACACCAACAGGCCTACACCTCTCAAAAGTCTCCCACCAAGTAAAGGCAGCTCCCAAAAATTGATAAGTAGAGAAAGCGACCCCGCTGGTCTCCAGAATACCCGCTGTACGAATCATCCTCTGACACTTATCTAAGAAACCCTGGGCATCCTCGCCCTCAGCACCACTGAAGGTCAGAGGCTGCAGTCTACCAAACCTCTCCAACCTACGCTGCTCATCCTCCGACATAGCAGGAACTACATAGTCCTGAGCAGCTGCAACTAGTTGGGATGGATGTGCCCCCGGCGTCTGAAGTCCCTGCACGACCTGCTCAGGTGTGTGAGCGGCGGGAGTCTGATTGCCTCCCCCAGACTGAGAAGTAGCTACGGCTGTAGTGGCTGAAACCGCCTGAGCTAGGCAAGTGCAAACTGATAAGATATGAGCCAAGGCCTCCTGAAGGCCCGAAATCACAATGGGCGCAGCTGGTGCTGCAGGAGCGTCTATAATTGGGACCTAGTCCTGAACTGAGGCAGCTGGTGGATCTGCAGATGCTGCCCTAGCTGCTCTGCCCCTACCACAACCACGGCTGCATCCTCGGCCTCTAGTGGTCACAGCTGGTGGTACTGGTGGTCGTCCATCCTTACCGATAGCGTGTGTCCTCACCATCTGTGAGAGAATAGAACAACAGAAGTTTAGTACTCAGATCAACAAATCCGAACTACAAATATTTCAAGAATATGAAGTTTTTCCTGAAGGTTCTGCAGCCTCTCGAGGATAAATACAGACGTCTCTGTACCGATCCGCGAGACTCTACTAAACCTGCTCATGACTTGTGAGACCTATGTAACCTAGGCTCTGATACCAACTTGTCACGACCCCACGCTCGTCATCCAGCATGTGCCTCACCTCAATATAGCACTATGATGTACAATCCGGGGTTTCAAACCCTTAGAACATCATTTACAATCATTACTCACCTCGAACTAGTCAAATCTCTAGCTCGCGACGCCTTTGCCCCTCGAATCGGCTTCCACTCGCATCAAATCTATACAAAATCAGAACGAGGACGTCAAAATATACTAAAGGAACGAAGCCCAAGTGAAAAAATCAAAATATGACACAAGTCCCGAAATTACGAAAACCTGACCCCCGGGCCCACGTCGCAAAATTCGAAATTTTTTACATCAATAGATTTCTTATATCCCCATGAGTTCATACATATCAAAAGTTCAGAAATCCGACCCCAAATGGTCCTTCAAATCCTCAATTAAAGGTCTAAATTTTCAAGCCCTGGTTCTTCAATTTTTGGCTTAATTTTCATGATTTTCTAGGTGGAATTCATATTAGAATCCAGTTTTAAGTCCAAGAATCTTACCCCCAAGTGATTCCCCTTGAATCCCTCTACAATCCCCTTCAAAAAGCTCCTAAAATGACCAACAATGGAAGAAAATAACCTCACATTCGCGGACAAAATGACCTTTTAAACCTTCTACCCAGGCTTATTTTCCTTCATTGCGATCGCGGGAAATCCTTCGCGATCGCAAAACACAAATTCTCAGCTCCCAAAAATTACTCTATGTGAACGCATAAAACACCCTACGAACGCGATGCCTATTCAACTAACTCTACGCGTACACCGCCTACCGCGTTCACAATGAACATATCCAAGCCAAGACCCCAGGCCCACTTAACTCTATGTGAACATAAGCTTCACTATGCGTTCGCGATCAACAACTTCACCACTCTATGCGATCGCAACTCAACCTTCGCGAATGCGAAGAATAAATGGATTTCCCCCTCAAAATCTTCTATGCGATCACAAGAACCCTTACGTGATCCCAGAGAAGGAATCTATGCAACTACTGAACCTGCGATTCTGCAACTTCTCTAAGGCATGAAATGGTCCGATTGACCATTCGAAACTCACCCGAGGCCCTCGGGACCTCAACCAAAGGCACAAACATATCCTAAAAACTCATTCAAACTTGTTCCAACCTTCATAATGCTCAAAACAACATCAAAACACCGAATCGCATCGGATTCAATCCTAGGAATTTCAAAATCTTCAAAATTACGCTTTTGATCAAAAACCCAACCAAACCACGTCCGAATGACTTGAAATTTTGCACATACGTCCCAAATGACACAACGGAACTACTACAACTCTCAGAATTCCATTCCAACCCCTATATCAAAATCTTGCCTATTAACCGGAAATTGCCAAAATATCAACTTCGCTAATTCAAGCCTAAATCTACTACGAACCTCCAAAATGCATTCCGATCATGCTCCTAAGTCACAAATTACCTCCCAAAGCTAACCGAATCTTCGGAATTCACTTCCGATCCCTCTAGCACATAAGTCAATATCCGATTGACTTTTTCAACTTAAACTCACTCTAAAGAGATTAAGTGTCTCAAACCTTACCAAATCATTTCCGAACTCGATCCGGCCAACCTGATACCATATAACATGGATAAACAAAGCATAACGAAGAAAAAATAGGGAAAATGGAGTGGTAACTCATGAGACGATTGACCGGGTCGTCACAATTCCCTTTTTATTTCGTGACCTTCTGTTTTTCCCTTTTTTTTACTCTCAGCAGACCCCACCCCTTTTATCCCTTCCAATGTTGGTATTTGTTCTTATCACATGACTGTGTGTATTTGTGGGTGTCCCTATTAATTTTCTTGGAAAGAAGGTTAAGAAAAATCAGAAAAACTCGTATGGACTCCCAAGATCAAAAATAAAATCTGAGAAAATTCTTATGTTACGTGTGTTTGGGTGCATGTGCAGAAATTGTGCCAAAGTTTGTTACCAAGGATAATAGGGAATCTTTCCTAGGTGGCATTTTTGCATTGGTTTTTTTATTTATTAAAGATAATCAAAATTAAAGATACTATATTAAAACTAAAAACTAGAAAAATATAAGAAATTATCAAGGGAAAAATTATAAAATTGTTAATTTTACCAAAATTAGAAGGAAAAGCATATTTTTGTAAATTTTCTTTCTTTTGCAAGTGAAATACATCTAATATCTAAAAGTGTAATTCATTTTGTAGTTTTAATTTTATCAAGTAAATCTACTAAAAACTGAAATAAAGGCTTTTCCTTTATTTTAGCAAATATTTATATACTAAAAAGTGATTGAACATTCAAATATAGTCAAAAATTATGTGCTCACAGTGAGACCGAGTGATCCCTCCTGATGTTGTCTCTTCGTTCTTTCCTGGACTTGGCTTGTACTGAGACGAGCCGATGAGTTGGTCCGTTGCGGTCGTTCTCATCTACTCATAATTCAGCATAGTAAGCATTGTGGATCTCATCCTAAGTGGATGGAGGATATTTCATTAGCCAGCTTAGCAGTTTTCTAGTCGCTCTCGAACCCTTTCTACTCCCCCCATTTTGAAAGGCCGCGACCGCCATCCCTTAAGACACATTTGGTAGGGTCATCCTTACCCTGTTGAATTGGGCGAAGAAGTCCATCAGTCCTTTTCCCAAGGACTGCTTGGCGGAAAATATGTCATTTACTGTTGTTTTGGCTTTCCAGGCTCCGTCATGTACCGTTATGAACTTATCAGCCATTTCCTCAAAGGTTTCTTTGGAGCGGGATGGTAGCTGTGAGTACCATGTTAATGCCCCTCCCATAAATTTTTTTCCAAATTTCTTCAGTAAAATAGAGGACACTTGTTCTTTGGTAAGGTCATTTCCTTTCATGACGGTGACATAATGAGTCACGCGATCTTCGGGATTAGTTATTTTGTCGTATATCCTGAGATACGAAGGCATTTTGAAGGTCTTTGGTATGGCATGTGGGGTTTCTTTTTCACTGTACAACTACTCTACGAACCTACCAGCGTCCCTCTTTGGCAATGGCTTAGGGGCGCTCGATATCTTGTCGACTTGTTCTTGGCAATGGCGAGAATGACATCACCTGCATCGTTAGTAACATTATGAGTTATACCCGGTGTTGGAGGGTCTGGCTGGCTGCCCTGTTCATCTGCTCGTTGCATTCTGTAGGTTCTCACGATCTCTGTAGATGTGCATGAAGTGGGCTTGTTGAGCACGCTTACTAGCATATTGGTTAACCATGCTTCGAGGAGTTTTTTCATGGCCGGTGGCATCCTTTCTCCTGTGGATGTGGAGGCCCCTTTTCCATTTGGTTTTGTTATGCTATAATTGGGGAAGAGGCGACCTCTCGCATCTGGGAGAGGCAGTGGGCGTCATATCCTCGCCTAATATTTCACAACTCTCATTGATAGCATTCATGAGGTTGCTAGGGCAATCACCTATTACTTTAGTCCTCTCTCCTTGGTTACTTTCCATGTAGGTTTCTATACGTGCAAAAAAAAGAGAAGGATCTTGGGATTTGTGAGGTTAGTGACTCAGTTAGCTGTAGATCTAAAATAAACAAAAATAATTAGCTAAGAGGTCCCCACAGACGGGCCAAACTGTTTGACCAATAATATAGATTTTGGTTCCACCAATTGGATTTTAATAAAGAAGGGTCAATCTTAGCCAATAATAATATTCTCAAGATCAGGTTATCAGTTTTATGATAAATAACATATATATTTGACCAAATTATGATGAATGTGAGCAATAATAACATAGTTCAATGATCCAAAAAGATAAAAGATATCATTAAATAGTAATAAATGGCAATGAATGATATTTAAGTAAATAAAAACGTGTGAGTCACCCGAAAGGAGGTGAGATCGGTAGAATCTGACAGTGATGACTGATTGATGAGCCTTAGAACACTCACGTTGTTCTTGGATCCGGTGAAAAGAATAGACAAGAATCTTAGTAAAACTTTATTTTTGTACGCTTGTAACAAGACCAAATTCTCTCAATTAAAGTAAGAGTGTTTTTTTACAAATGAATATCTCTCTCCCACCTCTCATTGTATCCCTTTCTATTTATAGCGAACATATTCCTAGAAACCTTAATGGTACAGGTGCAGAGAATATCACTAGAATATTTTCTTTGGTGTCCTATCTTGAAACTGGTCATTATAACTCTGTCAAGGATGCTCGACCTCGACCTCGATCTTTGCCAACTCTTCGACCACAACCTTCACTACTTCTAAAAGTCACTTCGACTTTAGGCAGGCTTTCATGGGAGTCGTATTGGTGACACATGGTAGCCTGTGAATGCCTCTCTAATGCTAACACGAATTAATCATATTAGAGAATTTTTGACCCATACAGGGGTAAGGTCTGCACACACACTACCCTCCTCAAATCGTAGTTGTGGGATCCCATTGGGTTGTCGTTGTTTGTTTAAATTGGTTAAATTTGTTTACATTATCAGAATAAGTACCCAATTATAACATGAACTATTACTTAATGTTTACGATAAAAATGTAATTGTGTAATTGCATAATATTTTGTGCATAGTATTTAATCTCTATAAATAACTCCAGTCAATATCAAAATTAATTCTCCTATTATTCAATGAAATGCTAATACTAGAAACTTAAGACTCAAACTCTTTTTTGTACGACTATAGTACTATGATTCTATATAGTTTAAGGGGTCGTTTGGTATTAGGTATAAGAAAGTATAAGGATGGTATAAAAATTTAATACCACCTTAATACTCTATTTGGTTAGCAAACTAGGTATAAGTTATCCCGATGTTAATTTTAATACTGGGATAACTTATACCTTATAGAAGGTGGGGTAATTAGCACCGGTATAACTTATACATTCTTCTTAAAAATTATGCAATTGTCACTCTTAATACAACATACCAAACAATGAATTAACAACAATCCCAACATAACTAATCCCAGCATAACTTATCCTAAATATAACTTATACTGGTATAAATCGTATTCCAACCAAACGACCCCTAAATGATTGATTCTACATTTAGGTTACTAGTTAAGTGTTGAACATCACTCAAGTTGCCGAGACTTGACATATGTGGAAGTAGGTGTCACAGGGGTGATTTATGTTACTCGAATTCTGCCCGAGGTTCACCTCTGTGCGACAGTCAAGCCCAACCTTGACTTCAAACTTTCCAATACTTAGATTTATTTTTAGGACGTTTGAGACTTAAATGAATTTAGGCCGCAAAATGAAGTAAAAGGCACACATGAAAATTACAGGAATTTCTCCCCATCTTGTATTAAAATGTGAATACAAGAACATAATAAGACAACCCAAAGAACAAAGAACACCTTAGTTCCCTGCCCCAAAAACTTTTTCCTATCCTAAGGAATACACTTAGTCGAAATTGGCTAACACTTGCCACAAGACTATGCTTTTCTCCTTGTTTAGGACAGCATATGCACATATTTATAAGGCAAGATTATACAATCAGTTGACAAGCCCCAATTGATGGGCAAACATGTTAAGACAACTATAAAAATGTGCCCACACTTTTAGCCCATGATCAGCTATGTTTAGAATGTGGTTTGTAACCACCAACTGCCTCTCATGTTCCTTGCACATGTTTTTCAACTGCTACATATGCACTACATGTGCCTGTTTTGCCTAGTTGTTGCATGCACAAGGCTGGCATTGCACCCAGCCTTGCCTTTTAACACTGCTCCACACCAATATCATAGCAATAGCTTGCCACCCACTGACTTAGCCGTACACTCTCATTGCCACAGCTGCCAGCTTATGTCAAGTCACCCCCAACTTGATCAAATCTGCCCGCATCAATTGTCATTGGTTGTCCCGCATTGCCTTGCCTTGCCTTGCCATGTCTTTGCCCCTGCTTTGAAAAGGCTTTGCCTTTCCATTGTTATGCCAACCCGCATGTTCAAGTGAAATTCGCCTTGCTTCCATTCAAGGTGCGTTTGTCAACCCCGCATAGTCCATCATGTCGAGCTGCCCGTCATGATGTTGCCCTATTTTTCAGGTTGTGTGCCAAGGCCATCATAAAAATCCTTGTCACAACCCACACCTGTCGAGGAACCTTGTCAAGGGGCTAACAAACCAACCCAACCCGAAGAATTCGTCGTCCTCGACGAAGTAGTTTCTGCATTTTTCAACACCACCATATGCCCCAAATATGTTGCCTCCTACTCATATTCTTCCTCGTTCGGCTCATCTTCACCCTTTTTTTCAGCAAACAAAGTAGAAAGCCGTTCAAGTTTTGGATAGTTCCTCACTATGTGTGGTCCTTTGCAAATAAAACAGCCATTAAACTTGTTGTTTTGTGCCTTGTTAGTCGAAGATCCAACACATTGCTTTTCCTTTACATTGCCATTGCCCTCAACAACATTACCCTTGTCATTTCCGTTTTTCCTCCACTCTTTTGCCTTGTCCTTGTTCCCATTTTTGGACTTTGAAGTAGTAGAGAAATCAGAACCATCTTGTCCCAATCGGAAATCACCCAACATATCCGCAACAGCGATGGCACTAAGAAGGTCTTTAACATTCTGCCTTCGGAGTTCCATCTGCGCCCATGACTGCAACCCATAAAGAAAATTGTGTAGCTTGTCTTCCTCAGACATGTTGCTCATATCCAGCATCAAAGAATTGAAATCTTTGACATAATCCCTGACCGTTCTAGTTTGTTTCAACTTCTTCAAACGATCTCTAGCAATCCAGCCCGTATTGCTAAGAAAGAATTGATCCTTCAATTCTTTCTTCAACCTTTCCCAAGAGTCAATCTTCGGCCTCCCAGCACTTACATAATCTACCACGCATGTCCGCCACCAAAGCTTTGCATGTCCACCAAGTACATAGTCGTAATGGTGACCTTGTCTTCATCTCGCACATGGGCAGCCTGAAAGTACTGCTCCATATCCCATAGGAAATTTTCGAGTTTCTTGGCACTCCTTGCACCATTAAACTCTTTAGGCTCCGGAATTCTGACCTTGGTACGATCTGCCCCACGCTGTGTTTCATCATTTCCAACAGCACGATGCAGCAACACATTTTCCGCTTTCAGATCTGTGCACTCTTGGCTCAGCCTGTTCATATCAGCCTCAAGATAGGCGAGACAAGTCACAATGGTCAGAAATTGATCCCCATCAACAGTTCCGATGATTGCCTCCAATGTAGTAACTTTTTCCCTCAGTTCTGCGTTGTCACCAGCCATCTTTCACGAAATTCAACCAACGAACGTCGTGTCTTAGCCCCAATCCAGCCACGCTCTGATACCAGTTGTCACATGGGTGATTTATGTCACTCGAATTCTGCCCGAGGTTCACCTCCGTGCGGCAGTCAAGCCCAGCCTTGACTTCAGCCTTTCCAACACTTAGATTTATTTTTAGGACGTTTGAGACTTAGATAAATTTAGGCAGCAAAATGAAGTAAAAGGCACACACGAAAATTACAGGAATTTCTCCCCTACTTGTATTAAAATGTGAATACAAGAACATAATAAGCCAACCCTATGGCAAAGAACAAAGAACACCCAAGTTCCTTGCCCCAAAAATATTTTCCTACCCTTAGGAATACACTTAGTCGAAATTGGCTAACACTTGCCACAAGACTATATTTTTCTGCCTTGTTTGGGACAACCTATGCACATATTTATAAGGCAAGATTATACAATCAGTTGACAAGCCCCAGTTGATGGGCAAACATGTTAAGGCAACTATAAAAATGTGCCCACACTTTTAGCCCATGATCAGCCACGTTTTGGATGTGGTTTGTAACCACCAACTGCCTCCCATGTGCCTTGAACAAGTTTTTCAACTGCTGCATGTGCAATGCATGTGCCTGTTTTGCTCAGTTGTTGCGTGCCCAAGGCTGGCATTGCGCCCAGCCTTGCCTTTGACACTGCTCTGCACCAATGTCATGGCCACAGCTTGCCACCCACTGACTTAGCCGCACACGCTCATTGCCACAGATGTCCGCTTATGTCAAGTCGCTCCCAACTTGATCAAATATGCCCGCATCAATTGTCATTGCTTGTTGCCTTGCCTTGCCATGTCTTTGCCCCTGCTTTGACATGGCTTTGCCTTGCCATTGTTATGCCAACCCGCACGTTCAAGTAAAATGCGCCTTGCTTCCATTCAAGGTGCGTTTGTCAATCCCGCATAGTTCGTCATGCCGAACTGCCTGTCATGATGTTACCTTATTTTTCAGGTTGTGTGCCAAGGCCATCGTACAAATTCTTGTCACAACTCACACCTGCCGAGGAACCTTGTGAAGGGGCTAACAGTAGGCATTTGTCGGAAGCAATATTTTCACGAAGAGAAACAAAAAAATAGAAAAATAAGCACGCGAAAAAATCCCGGTAGTAGGTAAGTTGCAATTTGAAAGTCGCTAAATCAGACCTATCTCATATGTAGGTGAAAGACTATAAAAGCTAGGCCCAAAATCTTAATTTTTCTTGCACGACTCTCTCCAATTATAAAATGGTGCTCCATATAGTTATTCCCCTTTTGTAGAAAACGTACTAAAATTTTAAGTTAACAGTATCATTTTTTAACTTTGTCGTAATGGTCCTGTCAAAGACAAAAACAAAGAAAAACCTTATCAACCTATAACATTGTATGTGCTTCTAAAAAGTGGCTAACCTGTTAAAGCATGCTTCAAGAGTAATATTTACCCCGTTCCAATTTATACGACATATTAATCATTAGTTTATTTAAAAAAGAATTAGATATATTTATAGTAGAAACACTATAAATTTAAATATTTATTTTACACTTAATGAAAATTTTTATAATCTTACAAATATTATAAAATGTTTAAAATCATTAGTTTAAAAAGTCTTATATAGCTATAGTCACACAAATACAATGACATTATAAATTTTAAAATTCTTTATTTTTTCTTAAATTACTAGTATAAATTGAAACACCAACAGTTAGGTACCGTTCGCGCAGTTCACATTTCATATGTTAACTTGTGTGTCCCATGTGATCCAAGCACGCTATATAATTTGGAAATTTATTTTAACATTTTGAGTGTAATATAAATAATTTATATCACTTTGTTCAATAATTAAGAATTTGGTGACCTAGCATATATATTTTTCATGTTCATATGCCAAAAGTTCCTAGACTTTAAATAGTTTCGTAATTTTTTGCTTTTGAATTTTATGTTATTTAAATGCATTTTTATAAGAAAATTCAACGATAAACAGTAGAAAAGGTATTGACCACTGTGCATGAGTCTGTAAGACTCAGGGAAAACACTTAGCTGGGATAATATAGCAGAGAGTACTGTTAGTGAGGGCACAGATTTGCAGAAGAGCACATGCACTAGCTTAACATGGAGTCAGACTTTAGTTATTCAACTTTCACCTTGACTGCTGACACCTCCCAACTATGGCCGGAGCGGTCGAACCGAGTAGTTTTAGTCCAAATATTATACTTCTTTCGTTTTAATTTATGTAAACTTATTTTATTTTTAGTCCATGCCAAAAAAAAATAACTTCTTTCTTTATTTAAAAATAATTTACCTTTGTATAATGATTTATAGCCACACAAAATATATATGTTTCATTTTAATCACAAGTTCAAAAGTATTCTTTCTTTTCTTAAATAGATTTACATAAATTGAAATGGAAGAAATATTTGCTTAAGAAATCTATTGAATTATATACAAATTATTAATTTTGATTTCAGTTGCTTAGAAATACTATAATTCAAAACTTGTAAGCTTCAAAACTTGGCTTAAGGCTGTATTGTGGTCCGGGCCTGAGCCAAACGGGCCTGGGTTTAGGTGGGCCGGATTGAGGCGGTCCCGGGCCTAACGGGCCAAATGAGTGGAGCCGTCCCACTGCGATCCTAAGCCCACATGGGCCGGGCCTAAACGGGCTTTTTCGTTCCGAGCTATTTTTTTTATATTTTTTTTATCTAAGGTAATTTCTTGTAAACTATATATGTATATACTAATATAAATTGCTTATATATAGCTATATAAATATATATAGTATGTATATATAATTATATATTGCCTTATATAATATATAGCTTATATATATTATATATACTATATCTATATCTGCAATATGTAGATATAGTATATATAATATATATAAGCTATAGATATAGTTCAAATTAAAGTTTACATTTAATAATCGGTATCAAAGCTGCAAATTAAAGTTTACATTTAATACTTCAAATTAAAGTTCAATACCTTCAACATAATACTTCAAATTAATCTAACAAACTAGAACATTAAGCATAATACGTCTAATAATTTTAAAATAACACAAATTATCTCAAATCAACTTAAAATCTTAAATACGAATGTCTGGAGAACGCGCAAGACAACTCTTTATATGCCTCCTTAAAGAGCCTGTGCCCTCCTTTCGACGACGAGTGTAGACTCGACCACAGTTCTTACACTTTATTATGTAAACTTCTTCATTTTTTTCTACCACATTAAAGTGTTCCAAAACAAATGGGTGCAATCTAGAATCACCGGGCATGATTTAACTTGAATTAAGAATTGGAGTTTTAGAAATGAGAGATGAGTGAAGACTTGAATACTTCAATTTGAGTTTGAGAAATGAGAGAGATTGATGATTTTGTGAGTAAAAATGAAAGAATGAGGGGGTATTTATAGTTGAGAATAAGAAAAAAGTGTAATTATAAAAGGTTTAGGGTTAAAACAAAGTTTGGGAGTCAAATGGCTATTTTTGAAAGTGCCAAACGGCTAAAAATGTAGTCCAACAGCTACATTTTAAATATCTAACCGTTGTCCCTTTTTAAGAATTTTTTTTTAAAAAACAAATAGCCGTTGGGCCTGTTTGGCCCGGTTGAACCGGCCCAGGCCCGCTTGCCGGTCCCGGGCTAAACGGTCCGGGGCTCATGGGGTTTTTGGTAAATAACGGCCTGTTATGGGCTTTTGCTCCACTAGAGACCGACCCGTTTGAGTTTGGTCCGTTTGGCACGCGGTCCCGGGCTGGGCCCGGCCCACAATACACCCTTAACTTGGCTCCATTTCTAACCAACTGAGCCTCTTCTCAATGTAGCATTGAGTCGAAGGGACACGTATGATGTTAAACTTAAAACAATACTCTATTTTTCAAGGCAAAATACATAAACAGCCCCCTAAACTAGTCCATATTTTTCATCTAGGCACTTTAATTGAGACAGTGATCAATTGAACACCTGAACTCAGCTGGAAGTGTACCTATTAGACACTCATTGCTTACATGTCATAGCACGTGTTTCACACCCAAAATTAGGTGCGTGAATGGATGAAAAATTTAACGTTCCCAAACAAATCAAATCTTTGTGACTGCTAAAATCTGAAAAATTAAAGGAAAGTCAAGTGGTAAAATAAATGATAAACGAGAAAAGAGTTTTGTTCGGAACCCAATCTATCCCGCAAAATTAATTTTTTTGCAAGCCACAATCAATGCAAACAGAGAAATTTAAAAAAGGAATATAATAAACAACGAGAATCGGCCAAACACTCGGCCCCAAGTTCATAAGCATGTTTCACCGCACAACTTGACCCCAACAACGAGTGATTAGTTCTTAGGAGATGCATATTATGTTCTTGCCATTCATTAGAAAATAATTGAAGCAGTTGTTAAGAAAGACATCGATGGTGGATAAGTAATCAAATCTCTAGGAAATGTATTTTAATAATTTAAATTTTTCTAGTCGAAAAAAAAAATTTTCGCCGACGTGATAGTTTTTTCCGGCCAAAATCTTCTTCTACTTTTCTTTAGCTCTTTGTCCTAGCCAACATATGATGGCCCTCCTGCCATATTGCTAGTGGTATTTTTGAGATAAAAACGCAGAAAGGATAAAAGTTCAGATGAATTAGAGGGGATGAACAGTGATGTATTTTATCTTAGAGACAGTAGAGAGCAAATGGGAAGATAGAGAGAAAATTGAGGATGTATTGACATGTCATTTTTTTAATGGTTGCATTTGCCACGTTAAATACCTGTAATGCACGCATTTTTTTTTTGTTCATAGAATGTTCAGTTTGTGTTTAATTGGCACATTTTAAATAGAGTTTAGGTGTCCAATAGGTTATTGCCTTAGTTAAAGTGTCTAGATGAAAAATATGAACTAGTTTTAGGGGCTGTCTATGTATTCCGCCAAAGAAAAAAGGAAACTTATATTTAATTTGTATATCTTGTTTTTAAGAATTCCTGTTAAAAAATCTTCACGATTATATTTTCAGTAACTTATTCATAAACTTGACGACCCCTTGGGCTTGGAGACCAGAAGATGGGAAAGAGAGACAAGAATGACATATAAACGCTGGATTGATTAGGTTTCCCTCCTGTTGGTTGTGGGGGTAGGAAAACTGACTTTTCATATAGCTGCCGCGAAACCCCCACCACTCCACAAATTAAAGGCAAATCTAGGTGTATGTTTATTACTGTGTTCAAATCTTTTACACAAATAGGCTAACATAATTTACAATTGCAGATACTTCCCCAGTTTAAAAAAGAATGATCTTTAAATTGGAAAAGAATGTAACTTTAAACTTCACCTTTTATGCTTAATGAGATAATTTATAGTCACGTAAATATTTGCGGATTGAAGGAAGTCTTGGCGTAACTAGTAAAGTTGCTGCCATGTTATCAGGAGGTTACAGGTTCGAGCCATGGAAACAGAAAATGTAGGGTAAGACTGGGTACAATAGACCCTTGTGTACGGCCTTTACCCGGATCTCGCGCATAAGGGGAGCTTAGTGCACAGAACTGCTCTTTTACAAATATCTATGGATTATTTTGGATCACAAGTTTCAAAAATTTTTTCTCTGTTCCTAAACTCAACGATCAATGAAATAGGTTCAAACAAATTAAAACGGCGGAACTATATACTTTTCTGTAATAGCGTAAAACCAGTGGAACTGTTAATATGTATATAAGTTGTAAAGAGAGAGAGAGAATTAAACTGACACAACATATAATATTGGATTGGGTTATGTCACTCTCCATTCCTAATTCAGCAATGGCCATTATTTATTATGATGAATAGGAAGAAGTGGAATTTGAGTAGAAAGATGGGGAGTTAGGAATGACTAAAGAGAGAACACAAACTGACGAATGACTGAGGATTTTGTATCTTTTGGGGACTGTATACACTATTTGAGGAGTTACAGGGGGAGTTCTGACTACGATTCGCCCGTAAGTCTCGCGCTACAAACCAGAAAGGGACCTCTATTCGACTACTTTTTGTGGCCCCCCAAACAGTTCCTTAGGTCCTGCCCAACTCAAACCACTTTATCATCTTTCTCTTCTCACTCACCTTTTAAGTGCGTAACCAATTTTTCTAAGAGATTAAAATAATGCAAAAATGTTACTCCTATATAGTTAGAAGCTTCTCTCACGTAGACAGATTTCAACAATATATATATAAAATTTACCCTAAGCATTATTCCATTTTTTATGTGAGGGACGGATCTACGATTTTTAGTGCACTACTAAAAAAAGAGAAAAAAATGTGTTAAGTGAGAATTAATGGCGGAACCAGAATTTTCATCAAGGGATGTCAAAATATAAATAATTAGATATATCGAAAAATCAAGGGGAGTCAACGTATAGTAAATATACATAAAATAAAAAAATTTATTAGCAATATAATGTAATTTTCTGGCGAAGGGGTGTCGCTTGACACCCCTTGGTTCAAGTGGCTCCGCCACCGGTGAGAATTGATCTATATTCCTCTTGGTAATAACTCAATCTTCAATCAAGTGCATCATTCGATCTTCTCAAAATATGGGTACTAACAGTTAATATTATATCAATTTTAGAAAATATGTACATATAAAAATATCTAATTTTGTAGAGAGACCATGGATTCACGTACCGCATAATTTTGCCTATGAATCCTCTCCTGCTCTCTGTCATCCATTTCCAAATAACGATTTTCGCATATTTGACCCATGAAAAAAGATTTAAGTTAAGCATATCTAGGAGCATATGTTAAATAAAATTAATTAAATAAAAATATATTATCTCTGGAGTTTAAGATTTTAAACGAAATGATCACCTGCTTAAACAAGCCTAATGCATGTACATTATACTGGATGCTAGCTTTTATTTTTAAAAGCAGCAAAAAGACAATTAAATCAACTCCAATCATTATCATTTTTAATTTAGAAGTCAAGTAAAGTTTGTCTCGTACATGTTGATTAATGACTGTTTCCAAAAAATAATCAATCACTGTAGAAATTAAATTACTACTCCTACTAATCACCGATCAGCAATAGTTCGCAAACCTTTCCTTTGGGGAACATTATCCACTGTTTGACTAACCATATGCTGTTAATTAAAGACTAGAAATTTAATCACATAGCATGTAGATTTAATTAACATATTTGTGGGATGAGGATAGGTCAATTTAACAATCAAATAAAAATAAACAGAATCCAAGGAGCTAATATGCTTCGTACAATATATGATTCATTCATTTGTACTATAAGCAACGTGGATTAGTGTGGTTCACATAATTATACTTTTCTAAGAAAACTAGATGGATTTCACTTATCATCATATTCCTTTCCTACAGCTGCTTCAGCATTATTTGCTTTTGCTAACACCAAGCTCACCCAATTGATAGGAGTATTTCACTATTTGCTAGGTTTACTCAAAGCTTAAGCATCACTCTTTCCATCTCATAATCCATGATGAAGTCTCCTTTTTTCTTTTTCAATAGGTGTCCGATATCAGTATTAGAGTTTCGATTAATTCAAATTCGTGACGGACTGACGAGTAAGGTCTATTAAAAGAAAAGCGCTTTATACCATAATTTTTTTTATTTTTATTGCTCAAACATAAGACTTCTGGTTAACGATAAAGGAAATTTGTCCATCCCACCACTACCCTTGCTAATACTCATATCGGCAATACAATAAGACTTGGAAAAGATACTCTTACTTACCAGTAAACCACATAATTAAAAGGTTTATGTTGACCCAATCATGTTTAAATTTTCTTAACTTTTTAACCATTAAAAAGATAATCAAACTTCTCCTTTTAACCATCAAAAAATATAAATAATCTTCGCTTTTAGGTAACGTAGGTTCGCTAGACGAAATAAATTTGCATGTCAATCGATGACAAAGGCGTTCAACGAACGACAAGGTTACCTTTCTCCTCCCTTTGCAACCTTTATGGCAAAAAATTAAGATCCATGAACACTTTAATTAAGTAAAGGTTACGAAACTAATAATGTTCTCTACCACTTTTCTATTTCTTTTTCTAATTTTGAACCCTAAAATAAAATAGCACCACATCATTAAATAATCTGTCTAATCAATGTCATTTCCATGCAAATTACTAAAAAATTATTTGGCATTTAAGAAGTACTTAATTGTTACAATTCATGCTTTGGCAGTGTTACACATAGTAAGTGCATTATTATAACTAACCTTCCCTAATGATAGCAAATATATCCGACCCGAACTATTAAGTATTATAATACTCCCATGAATGTAATAATTAAAATTAGAGTAGACAGTGGAAACCACCTGATGACTTTTCCCTTGATCCTCGTTGCCTTGTTTCCCATTTAAGAAGCTAATTCTCTTGTTCTGCCTGCTAGATTTTAGATGATACTCTTCTTTTAATAGGCGTCAGGATCAAGTAATTAGGAGTACAATTTATGGAACGGAGAAGTTTTAGCGTTTTTTTTAATAGTAACAGAAGAAAAGAAAAAATTTCTTAAACCAGAGAGTTTAACAAAGTAAAAAAGATTGTGAATTTTGTGATCATAAATTAAAGTTGAGTATAATTCTTACAAGGAAGACAACATGCTTATTGCCACATTTGGAAGACGTAGATCAGGACTTTTTTTATAACTTAAATGATTTGCCCATGGCTGCTTCAAATAGCTCTTTTGTAATAGACAATTATCATAGGATTAGCTATTGCTATTACTACTAATTCTCGCATTTATGTTTGCGCATTTATGTTTAATGCAAATTATCTTTCCCACCAAAAAAAATAAAGTTGAGTATAACATATCCAAAATACCATTTGAATATTGTAATTATAAACATATTCATCTCATTTATATGGAATATCATTAAAAGTTAATAAGTGAATGTTAGAAATAAATGAATTTATTGAATATAGGAAAATGTAATTTTTTAAATTGATGCGTGGGAGTACAAAACAAGGGGAGACATGTCTTCTCAGAATCAATAATCTGGTGGGTCCCAATATGGCTGAGGGCGCGCGAAAACAGCGCGGGAGCTGTTTCCCCATGCCTCTGAACTTACCAGATTTCTCTCAGACATCATTAATTCCCCTCGCCCCCCTCCCTCCAAACCCCGTACCGCCCCCCCCCCCCCGCGTCCTATCAAAACAAAGCCTTTGTCAGTCCCCACCCAATTTTACCACCTACCCTGCTACATAAGTCAAAAAGAAAAAACACAAAAACCATAAACCACTCGGGGACGTTTTCACCTTGTACTGGCGGTGGCGGTGTCACTTATCGAAATTTTTTAATAACTATTTATAAGAAAAATATAAATATTGGGAATATGTATAAAAAATGACATTATTTATAATTATAGTAATTTATTCATTTATTTATTTTTTCAAATCATGATACCGCTTGTATAAAATTCTGCATACTCCACCTACCCTCCCAAAAAATATTTTTGCTTCCGGGGGTCATATTTTATAACGTAATTTATATTTTATATATTTAACTCTTTATTGATAAAAATAAACTTTTCTAATTTTGTTATTTTTTTAGATAATTATTTACCTAATATGTAGATAGTTGGCATATAACAAATAATGTTATGGAAAAGAATTTCATTTGTCACTTGATCTCATTTTGAAGTTGTTTGCTTGTGAGCAAGAAGGTTAGCATAGAAGTAGTGGATTCTTTTGCTGAACTCAACAGCATATTGTAAGAGTTACTTTAAATTCTGCTACCATGTTCTTTTCCTTTGTAGAAAATTATTTGGTACCATATTGATTAATTAAAATGGATTTTGATAGAAGATGAATCTATCAATGTTAGAGTTCTACATTGATGCGGGATGAGATTATTTCTTGGGCAATCCTTACATTATTAGTTACTTTGTGAAGTTAGTTTCAAGGTTCATTAGGTATCGGCCAAACGAAGCTAATTAGCTATGAGTATGAAATGAATTGAATTGAGCTTAGCGTTTGAACGCTATTAAAGAAGAGTCAATTCAATGCTCAAGTCGAAGGAGAAAGTCTACTTATTGAATACTATAATTTACAAGTTCTAAACTAACTCAATGGAGAATCAGATCAATCATAGGGCTTTGCTTTCAACGCCTCAAAGACTCAATAACAATTTCTATCTCGTACTCCTTATTTGTTGCACGCAGTTTATAGAAATATAATAAGCTCACCTCTATCGATTTACATGAAAAATAAAAGAAGTAGTAAGAAATTAAAGGATTCACGTGTTGACAGTAAGCTCATTTCCTTAACTAATCCGTACCTCATTTTGTCCTCATTGGACCACCTTTTATTCTAATTTCAATTCTTAATTGACTGATTTAAAATTTTGAAGTGACAAGGACAAAACTGTACACTCAATCTTGATTTCTTCAAACAATTAGTATCCCATGAATAATTACTTCATTTATTAGGATTACCTACATTTCCCAGCTTTCCTCGAATTTTCTTGTTTTGCATTTTACTATACTAGTGTTGTTCTATTTTTGTGTAGTTCCATGAGAATAATAGTCTCTATACTAGTTTACCACTTTCATAAACTTTCCTTAAAAAAAATAATAATAATAATTTTACAGAGGAAAGATAGGGTAGCAATGAACCCATGTGGAGTGGGGCTAGAGGAAGCAGTTACATGAGACAGGGAAAGGAGGTACTGTGTTTGGGAGTTTGATGGCCCAACAAATAGTTTAATCATACATACTAAGGCAAGCAGATGGTGGGAGTCTATCAACTCGATTCTGACTTGTGGGCCCTATCCTTGCTTTTTGAGTTGGGCCGTGGGCCCCTTCATAATCTTGGGTTATTGGAAGTCACATTTTTTTTTTTAATTTGGTATTATGGATAATATTATTTTCATGACTTCTCCACTATTGTATATTTTTTTTAATATGATGTGAATATATATTTTTTTAGCCATTAGAAACAACTTCTCTATTTTCATAAGGTAAGGGTAAGATCTGTATACACACTATTCTTTTCAGACAGCAATTGTAGGATTACACTGAGCATGTTATGTTGTTATTGTAGATAATATTATTAATAGAAATTAATTATTCAATATTTAACTGTTCTGGGAAACAAAGGTAATGCAAATACTATCCAAATTACTCCTCCTCTAGATATTAATGCATTCACTGCCTTTTATATAACTAGTATAAATTATATTAGTGTTTAATATATTAGTGTTAATACCATCTTTACAATCAAACATTAAAAATATATTAAGACTTCGGTAAAACTTTCATTCCATCTCCTAATAAATGTTCCATAAGAAATAATGATATTATACAATTTGCTTGATATGAATGTTCCACGAAAAATAATAATGCTATACAATTTGCTTGATATGAAGCATGTGCCTAAGGGAACATTATTGTAGCAAATGCTCATGGACATAATTTTCCAGAAGTTGTCCTCTGTATTGAGGTTTATCACTTCAAAAAGGCATGGGTAAAAATTCAAGAATTTTTGGTCCTTGGGCGACAATTTTTGACGGAAATGAGAGACAACATATATTGTATTACTGATGAGATAATGAAGAAGACATGCCAGAATGATCTTTAGAAGAAAACTTAGTTGGCATCTAAAATTATTGCACACTTTCAAATATTTTGATTAAGTGTAGAATAAAATATATTCAAATACATCAACGGCTTGGATTCTAGGAAACCAATAGATCATCATGCCAACATCAGAATCTAGATGAGCTTCATGCACTTGGACGGCAGATAACATAGTCACATGTCACTGTTCCATGTCACTACAAGTGACATCTTTTTAGATTTTCTCAATAGTTTTTGTTCTTTGGCCATTGTTGCTGTCCACCCAGTAGCAGATGAGGATTGCTAGTATAATCCATTAGTATTCTTCATTTCTCACTAATATGCAAGCTCTAACATGACAGTATCACTCAAATATGATAAAACTTGTGGCAGATTAATCACAACAACATGACAATAAAATACACAAATGCAGTAACCAATAATGACATAGAGTAAACCATATATAAAGAAAACAGAGAAATACCTAATTGGCTTCAAGATTCTAGGAGTGAGGCGCTGGCAAAAAAAGCTAAAATGTCACCTCTGATTAACTGTCACATAATATAGTTATACCAAATTAAAAATATTAACTAAAGAAAATGATACATAAGACCAAAAGATCATAAGACAATAACAATACTCAATAATTAAATGATAAATCATTTAATAACAACTCTTCCGATAGTTGCATGAATTCGATCTCCGTAAAACAAAAAATTTGAAAAGAAAGTTAAGTTAGTAAGGCGCATAACTTGAAGAAAATACATCACAACTCGAAAAAATAACAACAGCTAAAAGAGTATGCACCTTTCATCTTGAATAATTAATTCAATTGAATTAGGATTTTCTGGTTTCTCGCGGTCTGGAACGTGCCATAATCTAACAACATGAACCTTCAAATTCTAACTCATTTTGGACGTTGATATTTTGCTGATATAGTTATAGTTTGGAGCCATACTTTGCAGTAGTTTGTACGTAAGTTAAACCCTAAGCAATGTAGAGAAGGCAAACCTAAAGAAAAGTTGCTTAAATAAAGATTTTTAAGGAAAGACTATCGTAGTAAATCAATTTTTAATGCATCTAAAATCTTAATTTTTAAAAAAGGTTTGTGTAAATCAATGTGTAAGAGCGAGTGCGCTCAAGAAATGATACAGATCTTCAATTTTTTACTTTGGGCTTTTTGAATTTTCAATCTTGGTTTATTTTGTTTGTTAACCACCAAATTTTAATTTTTCTTGTCTTTTTCCTTTCTCCTCTTGTTAATAATATTATTTCCTTTAATATAATATAGACGTAAGATACAAAATGTTTATTTAATTAATTCTTTCTTAAAAAAGAATACCTACAATAACTGAATTATACACAAAATTTAATTAAAGATATTTATAATAATGTATATTGTTCACAAATAAGGTCAAATACAAAGCTTGTACTAAATAAAAATTATTATTTCAACTTAAAATTAATGTGTAAGATACAAAACGAAATTAACAAAATTTTAATTAATTCTTTCTTAAAAAAGGATACCTACCATAACTGAATTATACACAAAATTTAATTAAAGATACCTATAGTAATGTATATGATACCTATAGTAATGTATATTGTTCACAAATAAGCTTAGATACAAAGCTTGTACTAAATAAAAATTATTTTTTCAACTTAAAATAAATGTGTAAGATATAAAACGAAATTAACGAAATTTTAATTAATTCTTTCTCAAAAAAATACTTACCATAATTGAATTATACACAAAATTTAATTAAATATACCTATAGTAATGTATATGATACATATAGTAATGTATATTGTCACAAATAAGGTCAAATACAAAACTTGTACTAAATAAAGAATTATTATTTTAACTTAAAATTAATGTGTAAGATACAATGATTCTTTCTCAAAAAAGGATTCATACCATTACTGAATTATACACAAAATCTATATTATACACAAATTTAATTAAAGATACCTATAATTATAGTATATTGGCTTGCTTAATGAAAATTGCATCCTTTTTTTTTTTTTGGTGTACGTCTTTGGCCATTAAAAAAAGAATATTTTTATTTTTAATTTAAATCTTAAAATAATTGGCTTTGATTAATTAAAGAATGAAATTCAACTTACATAAAATACTTCCAGTACAGCACGACAATACACAACACACAAAAGATACTTCCAGTACAGCACGACAATACAAAACACACAGAATAACCAAAATCCACAATGATTTCACCAGCTTTCAGTCAAACATTTTCAGATTCTATGTAATATGTAAGCAACCCCCACTTCCAACCGAGAGGTTGTGAGTTCGAGTCTCCCCAAGAGCAAGGTGGGAAGTTCTTGGAGGGAAGGATGTCGGGGGTCTATTTGAAAACAGTCTCTCTACCCTAGGGTAGGGGTAAAGTCTGCGTATATACTACCCTCCCCAGACCCCACTAAGTAGGATTATACTGGGTTGTTGTTGTTGTTGCATAGATTATAGATGTAAAATAAGTATCTATATATACTTCACATGTCTGGCAAGAAGTTGAGATGAGGGTTCGAGGAAAACTTGGTATGTATTATAAATAAATCATGAATTGACAGATGTAGCAAGTTCGATACAATCTACTTCGTCTATCTCATACATGAATATATTTTTAAATATTAATATAAATACAATGAACAAAATTCAATGACTCTAAAGGATGGAATTGACAAAGATACATATAAAAAAGTTCGGATGGATGTAAAGATTACCCATATGATTAATTTCATTAGGACCTTTGTAGTCCTCTAGTAGTATTAAATATTACTAATATGGACTAATTCCAGCGTTTATTGGGACGTTATGGACCATGCTTACGTGATCACAGTAACTCTAATTTGACTTGATTAGATAGTGGCACTACCCCCAACCCTAGAACTCTATACACCCCCCCCCCAAACCATTCTGTACGATTTCTTTTTGGTCATCACATTTATTCTTTGGCAACAATCTTTTTAGCTGTTCACCTCCAAGTGTCTTGTCTTGTTTTCTACAGACCCAATTTTCATCTTTTACCTTTTTTTTTTTTTTTTTACTCAACCTAAAAAAGTGTCCATCTTTTTCCAGGAGCACCAAGGTCTATGGAACTCGGCCCAAATAAAAATATATATACTTGGACATTGGGCTATACAAAAAGAATGGCAAAACATCTCTAGACCTTGTGCTTGAAAATAGAGAAATTTACATAAAGCACTATCTTTAGTGGTAATTAGCTATCTATAAATACCATTTGTTATATTACGGATTGTAAATACGTTTTTTATTGTTATAAAATGTATTAGATGTATTTAAACTACCGTATTCATGAATACAGTAGCAAAAATATGCGTGAATTAGGGAAGTCCAGTTAGTCACTTGTTGTATTCGACTGTATTCATGGCATGAAACATGAGATTACAGCTGGACAGATTATTGTATTCGACTGTATTCACGGCGTGAAACAGGGGATTACACTATTTTTTAAACGGATAGTGAATCAATTAACATAATAAACTCCTAATATAACTCAACAAACTCAATTATAACACACAAAATTTGTATTTCCAGTTATAAAAAAAATTCTAACAAAAAAATACCCCAAAAACATAGCAATCTTCAGAGAAATTATTTAATATATTTGAATACATAAATTATCTTAATTAAAAAAATATATGAATACATTCATGGAATATAGCGAGACAATGAATACAATGAAATACATAGAATACAACGGGATACATTGAAATACAATGAAAAAAAGACAATGAATACAATGAAATATATAGAATACAACGAGATACATTGAAATACAATGAAAAAAAAGACAATGAATACAATAAAATACATCGAAATACATTGAAATATATTAACAGAAAATTCAAGTTGCTCAGCCCCCAACTCCATCGCCTTTGTTCAAGAACAACCCTAATGTCATCTCGTTGAAGCAACATCAGTATACAAAAATGGTTGATTATGAAGAATAATTGTCCCATCTGCAAGTCCACAGCATTGTTGACGAAAGGAAAGGATTTGTGAAAGCAAACGATAGATGGTCACTGGATCTATCATTAAAAAGAACGATGAAAAACGGTAGATGATTTTTGTTTTCTTGCTAAGTATTTATTTGCGTTCCTGAAACGGTACTATATCTTTGTACATACTCAGCATGGTATGGCGAATGGTCAACCTGTCCAGAAACATCTTTATCGGCGCTCTCTATCACCTGAAACTCTACAGAAACCTCTAACTTTTGTTTGTCGCCTGAAGTTGTACAGAGAATATGAGATCGGGAAGTAGAGAGAGAGGGAGAATAGATATGGAGTAGGGGATAGGAGAAATTTGAGGGGATATGAGAGAGAAAAATAATACAAAGCTTATTTTATGGCTTAAGGGTATGAGGTGACCATAAATAGATATTTGGCTATAAAAAATCAAAAGGTAGCTATAAAATATAATTTTTTAAAAGGGTATTTATTTAAAATAAATAAGGTATCAACCTTTGCTATAGGAGGTAACTAATCCAATAGTACTCCAATGATTTTGGCTCTATCCAGGCAATTGCACAAATAGCGATTCTCAGAGATGCTATTAAAGGATTAACTCGTACTTTGTCCTGAAATTTTAGAACGCATTGGCTAATTCCTCTTTAGAGTGGCTACCTGGTGTCATTTCTACCTCTCATCTAAGATGATGATGCATTAAGGCTCCATATATGCGATTCAACTCCAGGCAATTAAGATTGAGCACACTCACTTCAATCTTTCGACTGATAGTTCATATTTGATGTGTTTCTTTGAAACATGTCATAGTAATATTTCGAAAAGTATGTCGCACATTACGCTTTGCTCAATATTAGAATGTTTACTCAAACACACGCTTCACTTACATTCTGAGTGGTTGGGGCTATTCACATTAGGTTTCATGTAAAAAAGCTAGGATTTCCTTTAAAACAAATGTCTAACAGGGTAATACTGATGAATTAATTCATTTTCAGTTACTCCAAAATAATCACACGAACCTTTTCTTCTATTAACTCACCTGAGAAGATACAAAAAGGTATGAAATATTTTGCATTAGACCCATGGACAGAACATATGATAGAAGGCATGAGTACAACTTTTGCGCAACACATTGTCATAGATTGAGTTAAAACAAGAACTGCATATCAATGGAAATCACCAGTGCATCGCCACCCTTGTCAACTACAAACTGTTAGATTTTGTTATTAACAACAAAAGAAGTGTGAATGGAAAATGGTGGGAAAAGAAATGGAGGGAAGTGAAATTTTGAATGAGTTCACTTTACTAATGCACTTTGTCCCTTATTGGTAGAAGGAAAGAAAATATTTCTGTATATATAGAGAAGCTCATCTTTTAGCTCTTAAAGATCTAAGAAGAAGGCAAGCCTCGCGCCGTCGTCGCTCGACTCGGAATCCGAATCGGAATTGGAATTAAATTAATTAACAACAATACAATCCGGAATAACCAATGACCCGCTATTCTGAAATGGTTTGTAACAGTACCAAATTGGCTATAAATATTCCTTCAAATCCCAGAATATTTAATTACGAAATTTTCTGATTATCTTCTTCTTCTGCACAAAAAAAAAATTTCACTGTGTTTTACAGCCTTCGAGTGGTTCACTGTTCATCTGCATTTTTGGTACCGATACGCTGGTGAGTTAAATCGTTCTATCCTGGGAGAATATATTCAAGAACCTCGGGTACTTGAGGGGAATAATTTCCTTAAGGACACACTGTGTATTCAGTGGGCTCGATTTGTTCCTATACTGTTTTTCAGAATTTATTTTGAAGTTACGATACTGTTTCTAGAATATATTTTAACGTTCTAGTTCTACTAACTTTCTGTTTCTATTTTTCAGAAAGTTTATTATTTTATTTTACAGCAATGCAGATTTCAATAACAATCTTAAGGAAATTATTTTATTATATTCTGTATTCTGTTTGTGGAGATTAAAACCTTTATGGTTTTCTACTCCGTCTGAATTTTACTATTCTGATTTGAAGATATAAAAAATTCATCAGAATATTGAAATTAAGAAAACGATTTGAAGAACATAAAAGCTTCATCGTTTTCTGTGTAACAATAAATAAAAACTTCAATTTTTACGTACTGTTTACTGATTATAGTATTGTTTACTATTTTGCTTTTTTGCCATTAATTGAACTCTTTTGTTGTTGACAGTGAGAAATGACAATTGATAACGGAAATTCTTCTGCGACTGTTGCTGCAACGACGATAGCCTCGTCAAGCCGCTCTGCTATTCCTCTAGCCGAGAAACCGAGGAAATTTTTTGGAGCCAACTTCAAAAGATGGCAGCAAAGGGTGTTCTTCTTGCTTACCACACTTGGTATGCATAAATTCACTAGTGAAGAGCCTCTAGTGCCTGCTGCGGATATGCCAGACAATGAAATGTTCATGATTGTTGAGGCGGGGAAGCAAGCAGATTTTCTTTGCAAAGGCTATATCTTAAGCGCTTTAGAGGATGACTTGTACAATGTGTACAGTGCGATGAATACTTTAAAAGAATTATGGGACGCACTTGAGAAGAAGTACAAGACAGAAGATGCATGCTTGAAGAAGTTCGTGGTTGCCAAGTTTCTAGACTATAAAATGATAGACAACAAAACTTTAGGAACCCAAGTTCAGGAGCTTCAACTTATTTTTCACGACCTTATTGCTGAAGGTATGGTCATGAATGAAGCATTTCAAGTGGCTGCAATGATTAAAAAATTGCCTCCTTCGTGGAGAGATTTCAAGAACTATCTTAAGCACAAGAGCAAAGAAATGAAGTTGGAAGATCTTATGATATATCTAAAGATTGAGGAAGATAACAAAACAACTGAGAAGAAGTCTCGTGGAAATTCAACGATCATGGGAGCTAATATCGTTGAGGAGACTACTCCAAAAAGTAAGAAAGGAGGAAGAGGCCTTCTGGACAGACTAAGGAGTAGAACAAAAAGAAATTCAAGGGAAACTGCTACAATTGTGAAAAAGTTGGTCACAAAAGCCTTGATTTTCGTCTCTCGAAAAAGGATAAGAAGAAGGTACAAGCCAACATAGTGGAGAAGAATGATGACATTGATGATCTTTGTGCAATGCTTTCGGAATGCAACCTAGTTGGAAATCGAAGGAGTGGTGGATTGACTCTGGAGCCACTCGACATGTTTGTGCTGTCAAAGCAGCATTTGCGAATTACTCTACTGCTGGTCCTAAAGAAGAGATTTCCATGGGAAATAATGCAACAACCAAGATTGAAGGTTATGGGAAGATATTCCTGAACATGACTTCCGACAAGGTGTTAACGCTCAACAATGTTCTTCATGTTCCTACTATTGGGAAGAATTTAGTTTCTACTTCTTTACTTGTAAAGAATGGATTCAAATGTGTATTTTTTTTTGATAAAGTTGTTGTAAGCAAGAATGAAATATATATTGGAAAAGGCTACCTCACGGAGGGCCTTTTCAAACTCAATGTAATAGCTGTTGACAGTATGAATAAAATTTCAGCTTCTTCTTATTTATTGGAGTCAAATGATTTATGGCATATTCATTTAGGACATATCAATTATAAAACCTTCCGGAAGTTAATTAATTTAGAAGTATTGCCTAAATTCGAGTGTAATAAATCGAAATGTCAAATATGTGTTGAATCTAAATTTGTAAAACATCCTTATAATTAAGTATGTTGGAAGGAATTCAAATCCTTTAGACTTAATTCATACTGACATTTGCGATATGAAGTCGACACCATCTCGAGGTGGGAAAAAGTATTTTATTACTTTTATTAACGATTGCACTCGATATTGTTATGTTTGTTTACTTAATAGTAAGTGTAGACATGTGATTTTTGACCCTCCCCAAGATTTTTGATATTTTAGTACGTAAATATTTAATTTAGGCCTAATATAGCTATTTCAACTCATTTTTACTATTTTACTTTATTTTATTACAAGAAAACGAAAATTACAAAAAATAGGCTCATTAATGTTTTGTAGTCATTTTTTTAATTTTGAAAAAATACAAAAAAAATAGTTTTGTTTTAATGGTCAGTCTTATTTTAATAACTATTTTTACTTAAGTAGAGCTAATTAATATTTTTGATAATACTTTTAGTTAATTAAACTAATTTTAAACATAGCTAGTCATAAAGGCCCAAGTTTCTGGCTCATTCCTTAAGTCCAATACTCAATACCCATTAAGCTAACCCTAGGGACCCTTCTAGACTCTTCTTTGGAACAAAAAATAAATTAAAAGACCCTAAGGACCTAAGAGAAATTAACACAAAAATACACATTTAGACCTAGACCTATATAATAGAGGTAACACCTAAAAAATGAAAAAAGAAAGGAAAAGGCGTCTGAAGAGGCTGACAGCGGCACAACCATACAGACCCCCCCCCCCCCGCGTCGTCTTCTTCAACCCCCCCACCTTTCTTCATTTGCCAGCGAAAACCGACACGAAGCAACAGCCATAGACGAATCCTAGCCATCATCGAAAGCTAATAGCCAGACTCATCTATCTCTAACGTTCCTCTCTCTCTTCTGTTGGTGCCGCTGCTGCGTCGCCGCCGTCTCTGGCGAAGTGACCGGCGATGGCATCCCTCCTCTTCCTTCAGTTTGTCACCATCGCTGATTGCTGCGACCAGCCATGGTCAAAATGACCTCATTCCTCGTCTTCTTCGCCCTATGTCATTGCTAACAGTTTGGTGACGGATCTGGCCGGAAGAACGCCATCAACGGCGACCCAACATACACATACCAAAATTAAAATATAAACAGAAGTTTCAGATAGAAAGATTAGAAAAAGATTAACAAAACACCCAAAGATTTAGTCCATTCTTGTCCGATTTTGGTCTAGAGTCGATGGAGTTTGTTTGAATTCGTTCCGATGCTAGAGTTTTTCCGGTCCCGGTTTCGTTCGGCTCACTGTTGCTGTAATTAAAAGGGCATCACATCTTGAAGATTCGCTTAATTCAAGATTGTAATTGTTGAAATTTTGTTAAATTGGAGAGCTATAATTCAGGTTCACATCTCTTTCTCTTTTATACTTCTGTCTAAAGATGTTGATCAAAGTGTGTTGAAAGTTTAGGAATAAAATCATTAAGTTATAGTGCTAGTAAAGGCGGGTTTTGTGGATTTTGAATGTTATGGATTTTGGATGAATGGGCCTCGATATGGATGTGTTCTGTTCATTTTGTGTTTGAAGGTTTTGATTGTGAAAATGGTGGGTTGACACATAAACTTTGATGTTTTGGTTTAATGGTCTGTTTGGTATTGTTCTTGGTCGGTTTCCCTTGGATTTTAGCGTGTATTTGAATTATCAGGCTGTTCAACTTTCATGTGCTCTATGTTGAGATTCACGATCCATGCTATTGTTTGCCTTAATTGTCTCTCATTTATTGGTATTGTTAAGCTAATTAGTTTGTCTTAAACTTTATGTGATCAAGTGATAAAAGAAGCAGATCTTTGTGAAATCATCTTATGCTTTGAGCAATTATTGATTGTATTTTGAAGTATTCTCTGTGTCACACCTCCTTTTTCTGCCCCCGCGAGGGGTACAGGAGTTTTTTCCAATTAAAGGACAATCGAAACGGGATTTGTTTATTTATTTCAGAGTCGCCACTTGGGAGATTTAAGGTGTCCCAAGTCATCAATTTAATCCCGGATCGAGGAAAAGAATGACTCCATATTACAGCCTGCGTACCAGAAATCTGGATAAGGAATTTTGTTAACCCGGGAGAAGGTGTTAGGCATTCCCGAGTTCCGTGGTTCTAGCACGGTCGCTCAACTGTCATATTCGGCTTGATTATCTGATTTAATACATATTGAACCTATGTGCGAATTTTAACTTTTAACCGCTTTTGTCATTATTATTATTTTTATCAAGAATTGCACCATCGTGGAAACACATCTCGAACCACTTCACATCAATGCACCCGTGGTTGTTGGCATATTTCAACTCTGTTGAGATTTGGATTTGGGTCACATAAATGTGTACCCGAGTTTAAGAAGCCAACATTATTAAATACGCGCCTAAAGCGACTAGCGTATCATTTTTCTTCGGGTAGGGCCGTGGAATTTTGCTAAACGGTCCATCCCGAAGTCTAAGCAATTTTAATTAAACATTTATTGAGGGCCTTGCAATTTGTGCGTTTTATTAGGCGAGGCTCATCTCATTTATTTTTAAAAGGATAATCCTAAAGTGCTTACATTTTTCTCTTATTAAATTTGTCTCTACAAAATAAAAGAGAAAATGTCTTAATTTATTTACATGCTTGAGTTGTTATAGATGGGTTTCGAATATGATTCATAAAATCTGAAAATGATGCAAACAAGACAGTCTGTTGCCACTGCGTGCCCAGGCCCAACATGTATGACATAAAACTAAACCTGGACCATCTTATTCACATGTTACTCTACCTAGTTACATTATACTAGGCATGTTCTCAGTTTGTCAAATTAAAAAAAAAACTTAGCAATCTGATTTTAATCCTAGACCATTTACATGCTGAAATTAACCAATATTATTTAACTAAACAATATTCCTACCAAGTTCCTAAATGGCCTATTCGTTTGATTTTTGACTAGACGGAGTTACTACACCATTTATTTATTTTTAGGCAATATATAGATAGTTCATCCGTTAAGCTATCGTCGGATGTTCCACTATGTATTAAATAGCTACATGATTCTGATTTTTGCAAGCTAAATAATTTATACATACAAATAAAATTCAGAATATAATTAAATTAAATTTAGAATTTCAACTCTTCATTTTCGTATTCATGCTTCATATTTCGGTTTACAATAACCAGCGTGTCAGTTGTGTACCTGATATTGTAAGCAAAAGAAAAGGGAGATCAGCAGAAATTCAGTAGCATAAAACAACAGCAACCCCAACAACCAGTAACAACCAGCAACGAGAAACTTAGTGACAGATTTTAAAATCAAGACAAAAATCCAGAAACACCAACAACAATCAACAGACAGAAGCAAAAGGAATCTTTTCAGATTTTGAAAGACTAGTTAGTGTTTAACTCTTAATTTCTGAATCCGTATATCAGAATATTTGGATTGTAATCAGGTGTATACTATTCTTCCTTTTGAATTTCCAGAATGTTTTCTTCTTATTTTCTGAAGTCTTAGTATTTTTCGGAATTTCCTCTCTTTTAAAATTTTCTTCTGTATTCTCTCTCCTTTTATTCTCTCCGTGTCTGTCCTCAAAAATCTGATCAAGTTCCCTTATTTATCCCATCCCAGAATCCTTTAATCAATTAAAATCAACCACTTTCTCCTACCAAACCCATTATGTTCCCACTCATCCCCTTTTAAATCCACTACATAATGTTTTGTCCCCCACTATATTAAACTAAAGAATTATTCCCAACTCATTATGTCTTGTCCCCCATGCCTAACATAAACAATTATATCACCCACACTCCATTACATTTTGTCCCCCATGCTTAACATAAAGAATTATTAAAAATGTTCAATTCCCAAACTACCCCTCCGACCTTATTGCAATTACCATTTTACCCCTGAACGTACTGCAATTTACCAAACTACCCCCATCAGCTATAACCAATTCACCTAATCAATTTCAACCAAAATACAACAAATATGACCAATTTCTAAATAATTTTAAACAACAAATTCAAACTAAATGATAAACAACAAAGAACAACTAAAATTATCTTGATTGAACAATATTTTTAACAACAAACAAACCTACTTTCAGATTCAACAACAACAATAACAAATAAGTATATTCAGATTTCTAAATTCAATAGTCATTTGAACTTAAAATTAAATCTAACAACATTACAACCAACAATTTCTATATTAAAACTAAACAAGATCATGAAGCAAACTGAAGAAATAATCATAAATGATAAACAACAAACAAGAAAATCAAACTTACACTAATTTCGGATTCAAGAACAATCAAACAAAGTATGGACATAAATGAAAAGATTCAACAACAATAACAAACAAGTTTTATTCAAATTCGAATTAAACTTGAATTAAGCTTAAACAAAACAAATAAACATATTCAAATCACTAAACTTCAAATAATCAATTGATCTTTTTAAAATTAATTCCAACAAAATTATAACGAAGATACATTGAATCAAAAAAATTAAAACATAACTTCACATTAAATCACTGAATTAAAAACGAACTTCAAACAAACACGAATTAAATCTAAATTAAACAACAAAAAATGGACGATTTAAGTGATTAAACTAACATGTTTCTATATTACAACTAAATTCTTTTAAACAAATAAAAATAAACCGAAGAAGAAATGATTGATTGAATTTCAACTTGAATCTAACCACATTAAAATTAAACTAACAATTTTTTTTTCCGAATCTAACAATATTAAAATTAAACTAGCAATTTTCTTTTTGAATCTAACAACATTAAAATTAAACTAACAATTTCTTTTACAAAAATAAATAAAAACGCATGAAACAAACTGAAAAACAATTATGTGAACAAACACATGAATTAATTCAACAAAACATATGAACAAACTAGAAAGTTAATTCAACGATATACATGAACAAAACAAAAATCGAACATTTACCGATTTTAAATCCGAAAATATCAAAACAAAATACGGAAAATGAAACTTAAACCAACTAACCGGAAATGAGCAACGATGAACTCGAACGGAAACGAAAAACTCGGAGGACAATGGTCACAGAATCTCCACGAAGGAACATCTTGCTAATAAACCTATCTTTGTTAACAAGTTGACGTTTCCTTAACATTTTCCTTACCATTTTCAAGCACCATGTTGCAGTGATGATCGAAAGATTCTTATCACTCATCATCAAGACAGAAAGTGGAACAGTCGAGCTGAGGAAGAAGGCAACAACAGCGGGAAGCAGAAGAAGCTTGGCCATGGCAGTCGATGTTCGACGAGGCAATCATGGGAGGTGAGCCGTTTGGGTCTGCTGGAGGTCGATGAGCTGTTCGTCGTCATCGACTGGATGTAGCAGGAGCAGCAATGGCACAACAACCAGGGACGTTGGTTGTTTTGCTGGTTTGGAGGTGAACGACGATGGTCGTAATGGACGTGAGGTCGACGGATTGGTTGAGCTGGTCGACGGACTGTGGTGAAGCAGCTGGTCGTTTAGTCGACGACACAGGCGGCCATGGGAGGTGACGTTGAACATAGAAGCAGCAGCAGCTGGAGAAGAAAGGTAGCAGCCATGGACGACGAAGACGCAGCTGTGGCATCGATGGATGCACTAGCCATGGCAGCCATGGATGATGATTGACGACGAAGACGCAGCAGTGGCGAACATGGTGATGACAAAGCAGGAGATGATGATGGCGGACTGCTTGGACGTGAGGATGGAGGGGAAAGGGGCAGCCATGGGAGGTGGGGTTTGGAGCTTTTTTGGAGAAGAAGATAGAGAGGGGCGGCAGGTAGGTAGTGTTTTTTTAGGGTTTTGTTTTGTTTTGTTTTTGGTAAAAAATTGAAAAAATGAAAAATGAAGAGGGGGAGTTGGGTTGTTGGTACTGGACTGGGTCGACCCGGTTTGGAATGGACCGGGTCATAGGGGAAGGTTGGGTATATTTGGGCTTGTGGTTCAATATTGAAGAAGAGGCTCAATTCCGATTTTCTTTATTTTTTTGCTCTCTTTTCTTCTTTTATTTTTCTAAAAATAAATTCTAAAAATCCTTAAACTATCATATAGAACTAAATTAATTTATAAAAGTGCAAATTAACTCCCAATAACAATTAACACACAATTAAGTAATAATTAAGCATGAAATTGTACAATTGGACATTAAATGCTAAAAATGCAAAAGATGCCTATTTTTTGTAATTTTCAATTTTTGTAAAACAAACTTAATTACTAACAATTGTAGAATTAAATCCTAATGAAAAATGCAACATATTTTTGTATTTTTTATTGATTTAACAAATAAACATGCACAGACAAATACAAATAATTATCCAAAAAATGTCACAAAAATTCTCAAAATTGCACACCAAGGAAAATCATTTTATTTTGAATTTTTTGGGAGTAATTCTCATATAGGGCAAAAATCACGTGCTTACACTCTGTAGGCATCATCTGTTAATCTATTTTGGTAGGCTTTGTGATGCCTTTAATGTGTCAAGTTGCTGTAGAATAGAAATTCGATTGTAGGTCGCTTTGCGTAGAATTGTGTTATGATTTGTTGTGAGCTTTCCAGTGATTTGGTTAAAGAACTTCGGAATTCAGGGAGTGTTGTGGGGTATTGTAATATGTTCTAAAAAGTCAGATTAGTTTAAAAAGAATAAATTGAGGTGCGCCGTGTCAAACAAAATTTCAATTTCATGGCCCTCGTTTAATTAATTTTGTTTTGTCCTTAGAAATCGAGGCGTGACACCTAGTGGGATTTCCATGGTGTAAGCACGTGATTTTTGCCCTATGAGAGAATTTCTCCCAAAAAAATCCAAAATAAAACAATTTTCCTTTGTGTGCAATTTTAGAATTTTTGTGGCATTTTTGATAATTATTTGTATTTCTGTCTGTGCGTGTTTATTGTTTAAATTAATAAAAAATTACAAAAATATGTCGCATTTGCATTTAGTATTTATTTAATCATAAAAATAATGTACGTTGCATTTTTAGCATTTAACGTCTAAAGTGTGTGATTTTTATAGTTAATTGCTATTTAAATGTGCGATAATTGTTATTTGGATAGATTTTTGAAGTTATAACAGATTTTGAATCAGGCCAGTAACAGTAGTTTTAGGGGTAATACGGGAATTAACCAATTGCAGATTATTTAATTATGGTAGGGGACCCACTTTGACTACTTTTGAAAAAATAGGGAACATGAGGGCCCACTTTGACTACTTTTCAAAAAGAGGGAACACGGGGGACCCACGTTGACTACTTTTACTAAAGTAAAAGTGTGGGTAATAATAAAAGTTAAAGGGGAAAGAGGTAAAAGAGGGTTTTGCTTTGTATATAAAGGGGGATAAGGGACTTGAATAGGGGAGGAGAGGATTTGCAAGAATTTTTAGGGAGAATTTTTAGAAGGAGATTATTAGGAGGATTATTTTCTAGAGAGATTTTTTGGGGAGAACATTTTGAGAGAGAAAGACATTCTGAAAATCTGAAGAGAGTGTGATAGAGTTTTAAAAAGAGAAAACAAAAACAAAGTGAGAAACGAGTTTAGTTTCGGGTTTTAATACACGCGTGGTTTGTTGCTGTTTAGTTTGTTTATATACTTTTGGGTTTGTTCTATCGAGCTTGCTTGATTTTCTTCAAAGTTTTTTGGGTCTTGAATCTGGTTCGGATTGCTGCTGTGGGGTTGCTGTTGCGTTGCTGTGTTATTACTGCTGCTGACTCCTCCTTCTTTTCTTCTTGTACTGCCATTTCCAGGTACACATTTGTACACTCTCGGCCCGAAGCGAAGAATAAAATATTAATCAGGCTTTGTTCCTGTTGAATTCCTTTTGTTTAGATTTGTGTTTGAATAGAATTTTCCTTTCTTTGTATAAAATGTAGTTGACTGATTAATGAGTAATGAGGTTGCACATGTATAACTTCTTCATCTAACAATGCTAGTTTAAATTAATCAAAGAGTAATTAATTTATTTTGATATTATTGTATGTCTATCTCATGTTCTAGTGTTAGTAAATGATAGAATATGGAATAAAAGCAATCCTTCTTGGTACAAACCCGATTGAAAATTTCCATTTGCATTAACCGTAAACTAATAACTAATAAGTTACGTTCTTTTAGCATGTAATTAATCGGGAGATTTTCTCTTATTTTAGAGACGAACTTAATAGAAAAATGTAGTCACTGTAGGTTTATCCTTTAAAATTAAAATGCGACGAGCTTCGCCAAATGAAACGCATAGATTGCGGGGCCCTCACAAAAATGTATGTGTTAATTACTTAAAACTCGGGACAGGCCGCTTAGCGAACTCCACGGCCTTACCCAAAAAATAATAATACGCTAATCGCTTTAGGCGCGCATTTTAATAAATCTTACCTTCTTAAACTCGGGTGCACATTTATGTGACCCAAATCCAAATCTCAGCGGAGTCGAAATGTGTCTCTAATCACGGGTACATTGATTGTGACGTGGTTCGAGATGCGTGTCCATGACGTTGCAAATTCCTTTTAAAATAAGAATGAGACGAGCCTCGCCGAATAAAAATACAAAATTGTGGGGCCCTCAGTAAATATTTGCTTTAAAATTTCTTAGACTTCGGGATTGACCATTTAGCAAAATTCCACGGCCCTACCCAAAGTAAATGATACGCTAGTCACTTTAGGCGTGCCTTTAATAATTTGATTTTTCTTAAACTCGGGTGCACATTTATGTGACCCAAATCCAAGTCTTAACAGAGTTGAAATATGCCAACAACCATGGGTGCATTGATGTGACGTGGTTCGAGATGTGTTTCCACGATGTTTCAATTCTTGATAAAAATAATAATAATGACAAAAGCGGTTAAAAGTTAAAATTCGCACATAGGTTCAATATGTATTAAATCAGATAATCAAGCCGAATATGACAGTTGAGCGACCGTGCTAGAACCATGGAACTCGGGAATGCCTAACACCTTCTCCCGGGTTAACAGAATTCCTTATCCAGATTTCTGGTACGCAGACTGTAATATGGAGTCATTCTTTTCCTCGATTCGGGATTAAAATTGGTGACTTGGGACACCCTAAATCTCCCAAGTGGCGACTCTGAAATAAACAAACAAATCCCATTTCGATTGTCCTTTAATTGAAAAAAACTCCTTGTACCCTCGCGGGGGCGGAAAAAGGAGGTGTGACAGCTCTGGCGACTCTGCTGGGGAGATTAACCCAGAACCATTGGTTCAGGGTTAGAAATTTGAGCTTAGATAAATTGTTATATTTGGCTTTATCTAATTTTTACATGTTTGAGCCTAATGTGCTAAATACTGCTTTTACCGTTTTGATATTATTTGACTGTATATATAAACTGTGCCGAACCCTTCTCTCTTCACCTCCGGGGATGTGCTTACTGATTGAGACTCCCTATTCTGTTAGTGTCATACCCTGAAATAAAAAGAGGCTCGGACAAGTTACGAAGCCGGATGGCCTTTTGGTTCCCGGTAAGTTGCCCCCTCCTCGATTTGAGTTGTCCGCTCGGGTACACAGTCTAGAACACCGACTCAGATTTTGAACATAGAATAACATGACTTCATGTCGGATCCCTAGTAGGAACGATTATTTGCATCATGTTGCATTTGGCTTAGGGGACTCAACACAGGGGTTGAGTCCGTCTAGGACTAGCAACCTGAAATGAAAAAGACCATCTTGATGCATCTTATGTGCTACATGTTGCATTCCTTCAAGGGTAATAGGGTCATTTGGCGGACCAATGATAATTGAGAGTGAATGAAAAGGAAAAAAGAAAAAAGAGAGGGTGAAGTGCGAAGATAAAGCAAATAGGGCCCGGTTATGTTTTGTTACATTTTTATTTTTTTAAAAAAATGAATTCAAAAAAAAAAAAATTCTTTGCACTTTTTATCATTTTTGAAAAATCAAAAAAAAAAGGAAAAAGAAAATCCAAAAGATTTTACATGTTTCATCACCTTTTAAGAAAAAGCAAAAGAAAAAAAAGGTATGTTTTCTCTAAATTAGTTTTTTTTTATTCTCACCCGTATCTAATCTACCCGAACTACGCGGGTTTGATTCTCACCGGATGTGAGATACGTAGGCAACCCTCATCGGGTCCAACCCCCCTTTGCTAAAAAGCCAAAAACAAATAAATAAATAAATAAATAAAAACATGTCATAAATAAGTCGGGTGATGTCCAACCCCACCTTTTGCTAAAATAACAAATAAATAAAAACATGTCAAAATTTTAATTTTGTCATAAGTAAGTCGGGTGATGCTGTTTTGTCAAAAATAGCCGAATGTTCCCGAAAGGGACGCCGGAAGGCTGACTTTGCATAAAACGGCCACTTTTGGGTCATGTTTAAGATTTGGTCCAGTTGACCCACACAGCCTTAAAAATCTTCGTCCCCGAGACGTTGAAAGTCCGTGTTTGCAATATTGAGTTTGTTAATTTGAAAAATGATAAAAAGAGTCATGAATAAGTCAGGTGATGTTGTTTTGTCATAAATAGCCGAATGTTCCCGAAAGGGACGCCGGAAGGCTGACTTTGTATAAGCAACCACCTTTGGGTCATTGTTTTAGATTTGGTCCAATTGACCCACACAGCCTTAAAAATCTTCGTCCCCGAGGCGCTGAAGGACCATGTTTGCAACACCAAGTTTTTATTGTAATTTGAAAGAAAAAAAGAGTCAGCGGTCAAGTGAATACCGTTTGGATTTTTAAGCCGAGCCAGCTTCGGCAGTGTCTTAAACCGTTCTTGCCGAAATAGCCTTAGAGTATCTTTCAGTTGTCGAAAGGCTATTTTCGTAAAAGAATGGACAAGTTTGTAAAGTGTCATAAAATAATCCCCCCGGCCTCAAAATTCATGTGAAATTTGGAAGGGGCCACATTGGCAAAAAATAACCATTTGGTTGCATTTGTCCAACGGGAAAAGGAACTGACCGTTTGTTTTTGAGTTTGTGAATATTTTGATTAGAGTATGCGGGTTGTTTGATTTTTAAGTTTGTAGGTCATCTTTAAATCTTTGAAACCCAGTTTGTTTTTGAAAACTGATAATTCCAAAAAAACAATGTCTCATTGTAGTTACCTTTAATTTGGTCCGAACTACGCAAGGTCCGATTCATGCGGGGTCATGATACGTAGGCAATCTCCATAAGATTCGACCACCACAAAAAAAAAAAGCAAAAAAAGAGAATGAAAAAAA
The DNA here is from genome assembly GCF_000715075.1 of Nicotiana tabacum. Lineage (NCBI taxonomy): Eukaryota > Viridiplantae > Streptophyta > Magnoliopsida > Solanales > Solanaceae > Nicotiana > Nicotiana tabacum. Next base: position 25,914,829 of record NC_134095.1, read on the forward strand.
AGAGAATGAAAAAGAAAAAGAAAAAAAAAAGAAATGAAAAAGGAAAAAATGAATGAAAAAAAAATCGAAAAAAAAAGAAAAAGAAAAAAAGATGTTGTCAATAATGAGGACCGACTGAGTCCATTCTAACTTGTTTTGTTTTGAATCACAAAGAAAGAAGGTGGTTGGTTTGTGGTAAGCCGGAAATACAAGATCCAAAAGCACGCTTTGCGGGGATCAGACGTGATGACAGAAGCATTCGAGTCCTATTGGGAACTTGTTGACTAAGGGTGATGATATTGAAGTTGGCAATGGTCTGGCAATACTGATGCAAAGCTCAGTGGCTAAGATGCCAGTTTCGCTAAAGTGGGAGGACGCTCTGTTCCTTGGTTAGCAAGAAAGAAGAATTTGGTGGCTTATTTTGTTGTCATTTCTGTTATCCGGATTATTAAGGTTGTAATTTGGATTTTGTCCTGTGTCAAACCTTCTTATCTTTCCATTTTGTCATAGCAGTTTGTTTAAATTTTGTCCAGTTTGTGTTAGAATTTTATTCTGGTTGTTTTGTTTGTTTTATTATTCAAACCATTTCGCCGGTAGTCTAATACAAAGCCGGTCTTTTGTTATTTCCAGTCATCTTTTTGTTTAGTCCTTTTATCATTTTTGTTCAATGCCGATTCTAGGGACATGACATGCGCACCCAGTTTGGGCCTAATCTTAAAAGTTAATCATAAAACCCTGGGAAGGTGATCAAAGCATTTATAGGAAATAAGAACGGTTGAGATTATTCAGAGCTCGAGTTATATGGAACTGGGGCAAGTAAAATATAAAGAAAACCGTTAAAAACAAGATTTGCCAAATTGGCATGATAATGAGAGTGTCGCCCAACGGTGCTTTACAAATGACAAATGAAAAAGCAAATGCGAATATAATTGTCAAATCCAGCACCATCAGAAGAGACTACAAATCTTTGTTTAATTGTGTTGTTTGCACTTGGCATGTTTTGAAGACTGGAATGACGAAGGCATTTTGTTCTGCTACCTAAACACTTTATCCTTCGTTAGCCCTTTGAGCCTTATTTGTTTTCTTTCATACCCCTCGTTCGGAATCAGTAGCAACGACTAGAAGATGCGAACATGGAAGATAAAAAAAAAGAGAATAGCAAAACAAAAAAAAAACAAGGAAGAAAAAAAAGCAAAAGAAAAAAGAAAAGAAAGATAAGAAATGAGTGAAAAGAAAATCACAAGAAAAGAGAGGAATTTGGGAACTACGTTTGACCTGATTCCTCAAAGAGGATACGTAGGCGCTTCACGGCTCGGTCATAATGTCCATAATGGTCATAGTGTGCATAGTGTAACATACTATAACAAAAATAAAAATCCCCAAGCAAGAAACTGGGGCAAGAGTTGCGCTTGTTGTAAGCAAATATGGTTCCGAAGGTTGTAATTTTGAACCCCAAATTTATTTTTGAGCCTTTAATACCCCTTTCTTTCTAGCCTATCCAAAACCCACATTACGGTCCAAAGAAAGACCTTCTGATCAGTCTTCAAAAGATGCCAAGTCAGACAAATGAGAGTCTTACCGGTGAACGTAACATTCTGTTACACAGCAAAAAGGACTCTAATCCCCAACAGAAAGAGTCATATCGGCAACACTCCAAATCCCCAGCTGTAAAGTGATACAACTGAGAGAGTCTTATCGGTGAAAATCTTCACGGACACCATAAGACGATGAAAGCTGAGAGAAGAAAAAAAAAACCAAAATGAGAGAGGCTTGATAGTGAAAACCCTTTGGGCACTACAAGCCGAATAAGATTAAGAATCAGATGGGGAATCTCCAAGTGAAGATCTGGAAAGACGATTGACGGCGGAGGATAGGCCACATGTACATGTCACGACCATTAGAGTCGGTATCGGCGTTTGATAGGTTTTTATTTATAATTTCTTTTGTTAAAGAGTCATTTTTTCCTTTGTCTTTTATTCGGTTCCCCTTTTGTTTATCTTTCTCGTTTCATAGAAACATTCCCCAGTAGAGTCTGTTTGGTCAGAACTAGTGGGAAATGACTTCAAAATCTGCCATCAACTTTCCAATTATGCAAGACCGAATCCGATTAGAACATCCAAATGGTCTAAGTCAGCAAGGAATAAGAACGAGGCCAGTGTCAAAAAGATATCCCCAGCAAAAGGGAATTGACAAAAGGATTGACGAGTGTCAAGAGGGATATCCTTGCCAAAATCAAAGGTTATAAACCTCAAAGCCGAGGCCCGTGGACAAAGCAAAGAGAGCAATGAGCATGATTTGGGAAATTCATACGAGACTAAAAAGTCGGTGAAATGCAAGTTTCCGAGCTATGCCACGAAAGAAGAGGGATATCCCCAGCAAAAAGGGATTATCCCCAGCAAATAATATCATCCCCAACAAGTTGTGGAACGCAGAGCAAGGAAGGAGAAAGGGAAAAGCCATCCCAGTAGGAGTATCACAACCAACCACCATGTTTTAAACTAACAAATTTTGTTTGATTTGAAACAGGTAAAGGAAATGACATTGATTCCAGAAATGCATGCACAAGGGATATTATCAAAATGGGGCAGAAAAATTTCTGGAAGTCAGGTACCCATTCGGGGAAGAATAAAAGATAACGCCAGTCTCGAGGGAAGTGGTCTTAGAACCAGTGTTGCCCCCAACATAATAAGTTTCAATGGAGGAAGTTGTTCCCCAGCAAAGGGATGAAACTTGAGCTCAGAAAAAGCAAGAGGCCAGCATCATTCCCAACAATCTTCCGAAGAGTGAAGCACTAGTTCTGAAGGAATCAGTTATCCTCAGCAGTGTTATCCTCGACAGCGTTATCCCCAGCTGATAACATTTTATCCCCCAACAGGTAAGTAAATAATTCCCCAACAGTGTTATCCCCAGCAGTTTCGAGGAGTCCAACACAAGTTTGGTGAAAATCGGTATCCTCAGCGGTTCCTTTCGGGAAAAGGCAAAACGAGTCTTAAGGGAGGTAGTCTTTGAAGGAAGAAGCTAGCAAAGAGAAAAAAAAAGAAAAAGGGAAGTAGTGTGCAGAGGAATGAAACATCGTACTTAAAAGGAAGTAGTTTTGGAAGGAGTAAGATAACATATTTACTCAGCAGAGTTATCCTCAGCAGTGTTATCCCCAGCAGGGTTACTCAGCAATTCACAGTGTTATACCCAGCGGATCATTGAGATGTAGAAGCATCCTCAACAGAGTTTCGACCAAGTTTCAAGAGGGTCGGACAACCCATAGTGGGTAAGGAAGAAAAGGAAAATTCATCCCCAGCAAAATAATCCCCAGCAAGTTTTCTAGGTAAGACATTTTCAAGTTTTAAAGATATGTTGGGTTCATCCGCCCTCAAATAGGATATGATGGGTTCATCCTCCCTCGAATAGGATATCTTGGGTTCATCCGCCCTCGAATAGGATATGTCGGGTTCATCCGCCCTCGAATAGGATATGTCGGGTTCATCCGCCCTCGAATAGGATATGTCGGGTTCATCCGCCCTCGAATAGGATATGTCGGGTTCATCCGCCCTCGAATAGGATATGTCGGGTTCATCCGCCCTCGAATAGGATATGTTGGGTCCATCCGCCCTCGAATAGGATATGTCGGGTTCATCCGCCCTCGAATAGGATATGTCGGGTCCATCCGCCCTCGAATAGGATATGTCGGGTTCATCCGCCCTCGAATAGGATATGTCGGGTCCATCCGCCCTCAAATAGGATATGTCGGGTCCATCCGCCCTCGAATAGGATATGTCGGGTCCATCCGCCCTCGAATAGGATATGTCGGGTTCATCCGCCCTCGAATAGGATATGTTGGGTCCATCCGCCCTCGAATAGGATATGTCGGGTTCATCCGCCCTCGACCTCGAATAGGATATGTCGGGTTCATCCGCCCTCGAATAGGATATGTCGGGTCCATCCGCCCTTGAATAGGATATGTCGGGTCCATCCGCCCTCGAATAGGATATGTCGGGTCCATCCGCCCTCGAATAGGATATGTCGGGTCCATCCGCCCTCGAATAGGATATGTCGGGTTCATCCGCCCTCGAATAGGATATGTCGGGTCCATCCGCCCTCGAATAGGATATGTCGGGTCCATCCGCCCTCGAATAGGATATGTCGGGTCCATCCGCCCTCGAATAGGATATGTCAGGTCCATCCGCCCTCGAATAGGATATGTCGGGTCCATCCGCCCTCGAATAGGATATGTCGGGTCCATCCGCCCTCGAATAGGATATGTCGGGTCCATCCGCCCTCGAATAGGATATGTCGGGTTCATCCACCCTCGAATAGGATATGTCGGGTTCATCCGCCCTCGAATAGGATATGTCGGGTCCATCCGCCCTCGAATAGGATATGTCGGGTCCATCCGCCCTCGAATAGGATATGTCGGGTTCATCCGCCCTCGAATAGGATATGTCGGGTTCATCCGCCCTCGAATAGGATATGTCGGGTTCATCCGCCCTCGAATAGGATATGTCGGGTTCATCCGCCCTCGAATAGGATATGTCGGGTCCATCCGCCCTCGAATAGGATATGTCGGGTCCATCCGCCCTCGAATAGGATATGTCGGGTCCATCCGCCCTCGAATAGGATATGTCGGGTCCATCCGCCCTCGAATAGGATATGTCGGGTCCATCCGCCCTCGAATAGGATATGTCGGGTCCATCCGCCCTCGAATAGGATATGTCGGGTCCATCCGCCCTCGAATAGGATATGTCGGGTCCATCCGCCCTCGAATAGGATATGTCGGGTCCATCCGCCCTCGAATAGGATATGTCGGGTCCATCCGCCCTCGAATAGGATATGTCGGGTCCATCCGCCCTCGAATAGGATATGTCGGGTCCATCCGCCCTCGAATAGGATATGTCGGGTCCATCCGCCCTCGAATAGGATATGTCGGGTCCATCCGCCCTCGAATAGGATATGTCGGGTCCATCCGCCCTCGAATAGGATATGTCGGGTCCATCCGCCCTCGAATAGGATATGTCGGGTCCATCCGCCCTCGAATAGGATATGTCGGGTTCATCCGCCCTCGAATAGGATATGTCGGGTCCATCCGCCCTCGAATAGGATATGTCGGGTCCATCCGCCCTCGAATAGGATATGTCGGGTCCATCCGCCCTCGAATAGGATATGTCGGGTCCATCCGCCCTCGAATAGGATATGTCGGGTCCATCCGCCCTCGAATAGGATATGTCGGGTTCATCCGCCCTCGAATAGGATATGTCGGGTTCATCCGCCCTCGAATAGGATATGTCGGGTTCATCCGCCCTCGAATAGGATATGTCGGGTTCATCCGCCCTCGAATAGGATATGTCGGGTCCATCCGCCCTCGAATAGGATATGTCGGGTCCATCCGCCCTCGAATAGGATATGTCGGGTTCATCCGCCCTCGAATAGGATATGTCGGGTTCATCCGCCCTCGAATAGGATATGTCGGGTTCATCCGCCCTCGAATAGGATATGTCGGGTTCATCCGCCCTCGAATAGGATATGTCGGGTCCATCCGCCCTCGAATAGGATATGTCGGGTCCATCCGCCCTCGAATAGGATATGTCGGGTCCATCCGCCCTCGAATAGGATATGTCGGGTCCATCCGCCCTCGAATAGGATATGTCGGGTTCATCCGCCCTCGAATAGGATATGTCGGGTTCATCCGCCCTCGAATAGGATATGTCGAGTTCATCCACCCTTAAATAGGATTTTATTTTCAAAGTTGTTGTTGAAGACAGGCACCCACCTGTATGATAAGAGGAATACTTTTCTGTTTTACATTTCATGTTCTAGGTCGGCCACCAGTATAATGCGGGAATACATTTCTGTCTTTTCATTTTTGTTCTAGGTCGCCCACCAGTATAATGCGGGAATACATTTTTGTTCTAGATCGCCCACCAGTATAATGCGGGAATACATTTCATGTTCTAGGTCGCCCACCAGTATAATGCGGGAATACATTTCATGTTCTAGGTCGCCCACCAGTATAATGCGGGAATACATTTCTGTCTTTTCATTTCTGTTCTAGGTCGCCCACCAGTATAATGCGGGAATACATTTCATGTTCTAGGTCGCCCACCAGTATAATGCGGGAATACATTTCTGTCTTTTCATTTCTGTTCTAGGTCGCCCACCAGTATAATGCGGGAATACATTTCTGTCTTTTCATTTCATGTTCTAGGTCGCCCACCAGTATAATGCGGGAATACATTTCTGTCTTTTCATTTCTGTTCTAGGTCGCCCACCAGTATAATGCGGGAATACATTTTTGTTCTAGGTCGCCCACCAGTATAATGCGGGAATACATTTCTGTCTTTTCATTTCTGTTCTAGGTCGCCCACCAGTATAATGCGGGAATACATTTCTGTCTTTTCATTTCTGTTCTAGGTCGCCCACTAGTATAATGCGGGAATACATTTTTGTTCTAGGTCGCCCACCAGTATAATGAGGGAATACATTTCTGTTCTAGGTCACCCACCAGTATAATGCGGGAATACATTTCTGTCTTTTCATTTCTGTTCTAGGTCGCCCACCAGTATAATGCGGGAATACATTTCTGTTCTAGGTCGCCCACCAGTATAATGCGGGAATACATTTCTGTTCTAGGTCGCCCACCAGTATAATGCGGGAATACATTTCTGTCTTTTCATTTCTGTTCTAGGTCGCCCACCAGTATAATGCGGGAATACATTTTTGTTCTAGGTCGCCCACCAGTATAATGCGGGAATACATTTCATGTTCTAGGTCGCCCACCAGTATAATGCGGGAATACATTTCTGTCTTTTCATTTCTGTTCTAGGTCGCCCACCAGTATAATGCGGGAATACATTTCATGTTCTAGGTCGCCCACCAGTATAATGCGGGAATACATTTCTGTCTTTTCATTTCATGTTCTAGGTCGCCCACCAGTATAATGCGGGCATACATTTCATATTTTTTGCATTCAGGCGCCCACCTGTATAACGAGAGGAATACTTTTCAGTCTTATATTGCAGATCTTGAAATCAGCAACCCACCCCAGGCAGAAGGTAACAACAGGAATCCCCAGTAGGAAACAATAAAAATCCCCAGCACCGGGAAGCAGAAGGTTGCAACAAGAGGTCCCAGCACAAACTCAAGTGCATGTGTCAAAAGGAAGAAAAGACGCATTTTGAAAGAAGTGGCATGTGAACATTAAATCATGCCCAGCATAACAAATCTGATGAAGAGAGTTGTATCCCCAGGGGAACCGCCGAAAAGCTTAATGAAGAAAGCCATGTCCCCAGTGGACCGAACAAAATGATGAAAACTTGTATTCAGAAAAGCAAAAGGCCAGAAGTCTCGGAAGAAACGCAAGCAGACAAGAAAGCAAGGCAACAAGAACAAGTTGCAGTCTAGCCTAGCTTCTTGTTTTCTTTTAAGCACGGTGTAACAAGGAGATCGGTAAGCAGTGGTAATAGCATGCAACAGCAGTAACATTGCAATCCCATGGTAGTCCCAGCTACCAAAACTTCCCGAACTACATTAACCTGATTCCCCTTTAGCCAGGGATATGTAGGAAACCTTTGAAGCAAAGGTTCGGTTAAATCTTTTTTCAAAAATGCTTCACACGGAGTACTCGGACGGGCAAAAATCGCTCACTTTATCTTTGCACGAAAACCCTTCATGTCTTCGGGCAAAGAGGGGCAGCTGTAAGCACGTGATTTTTGCCCTATGAGAGAATTTCTCCCAAAAAAATCCAAAATAAAACAATTTTCCTTTGTGTGCAATTTTAGAATTTTTGTGGCATTTTTGATAATTATTTGTATTTCTGTCTGTGCGTGTTTATTGTTTAAATTAATAAAAAATTACAAAAATATGTCGCATTTGCATTTAGTATTTATTTAATCATAAAAATAATGTACGTTGCATTTTTAGCATTTAACGTCTAAAGTGTGTGATTTTTATAGTTAATTGCTATTTAAATGTGCGATAATTGTTATTTGGATAGATTTTTGAAGTTATAACAGATTTTGAATCAGGCCAGTAACAGTAGTTTTAGGGGTAATACGAGAATTAACCAATTGCAGATTATTTAATTATGGTAGGGGACCCACTTTGACTACTTTTGAAAAAATAGGGAACATGGGGGCCCACTTTGACTACTTTTCAAAAAGAGGGAACACGGGGGACCCACGTTGACTACTTTTACTAAAGTAAAAGTGTGGGTAATAATAAAAGTTAAAGGGGAAAGAGGTAAAAGAGGGTTTTGCTTTGTATATAAAGGGGAATAAGGGACTTGAATAGGGGAGGAGAGGATTTGGAAGAATTTTTAGGGAGAATTTTTAGAAGGAGATTATTAGGAGGATTATTTTCTAGAGAGATTTTTTGGGGAGAACATTTTGAGAGAGAAAGACATTCTGAAAATCTGAAGAGAGTGTGATAGAGTTTTAAAAAGAGAAAACAAAAACAAAGTGAGAAACGAGTTTAGTTTCGGGTTTTAATACACGCGTGGTTTGTTGCTGTTTAGTTTGTTTATATACTTTTGGGTTTGTTCTATCGAGCTTGCTTGATTTTCTTCAAAGTTTTTTGGGTCTTGAATCTGGTTCGGATTGCTGCTGTGGGGTTGCTGTTGCGTTGCTGTGTTATTACTGCTGCTGACTCCTCCTTCTTTTCTTCTTGTACTGCCATTTCCAGGTACACATTTGTACACTCTCGGCCCGAAGCGAAGAATGAAATATTAATCAGGCTTTGTTCCTGTTGAATTCCTTTTGTTTAGATTTGTGTTTGAATAGAATTTTCCTTTCTTTGTATAAAATGTAGTTGACTGATTAATGAGTAATGGGGTTGCACATGTATAACTTCTTCATCTAACAATGCTAGTTTAAATTAATCAAAGAGTAATTAATTTATTTTGATATTATTGTATGTCTATCTCATGTTCTAGTGTTAGTAAATGATAGAATATGGAATAAAAACAATCCTTCTTGGTACAAACCCGATTGAAAATTTCCATTTGCATTAACCGTAAACTAATAACTAATAAGTTACGTTCTTTTAGCATGTAATTAATCGGGAGATTTTCTCTTATTTTAGAGACGAACTTAATAGAAAAATGTAGTCACTGTAGGTTTATCCTTTAAAATTAAAATGCGACGAGCTTCGCCAAATGAAACGCATAGATTGCGGGGCCCTCACAAAAATGTATGTGTTAATTACTTAAAACTCGGGACAGGCCGCTTAGCGAACTCCACGGCCTTACCCAAAAAATAATATTACGCTAATCGCTTTAGGCGCGCATTTTAATAAATCTTACCTTCTTAAACTCGGGTGCACATTTATGTGACCCAAATCCAAATCTCAGCGGAATCGAAATGTGTCTCTAATCACGAGTACATTGATTGTGACGTGGTTCGAGATGCGTGTCCATGACGTTGCAAATTCCTTTTAAAATAAGAATGAGACGAGCCACGCCGAATAAAAATACAAAATTGCGGGGCCCTCAGTAAATATTTGCTTTAAAATTTCTTAGACTTCGGGATGGACCATTTAGCAAAATTCCACGGCCCTACCCAAAGTAAATGATACGCTAGTCACTTTAGGCGTGCCTTTAATAATTTGATTTTTCTTAAACTCGGGTGCACATTTATGTGACCCAAATCCAAGTCTTAACAGAGTTGAAATATGCCAACAACCATGGGTGCATTGATGTGACGTGGTTCGAGATGTGTTTCCATAATGTTGCAATTCTTGATAAAAATAATAATAATGACAAAAGCGGTTAAAAGTTAAAATTCGCACATAGGTTCAATATGTATTAAATCAGATAATCAAGCCGAATATGACAGTTGAGCGACCGTGCTAGAACCACGGAACTCGGGAATGCCTAACACCTTCTCCCGGGTTAACAGAATTCCTTATCCAGATTTCTGGTACACAGACTGTAATATGGAGTCATTCTTTTCCTCGATTCGGGATTAAAATTGGTGACTTGGGACACCCTAAATCTCCCAAGTGGCGACTCTGAAATAAACAAACAAATCCCATTTCGATTGTCCTTTAATTGAAAAAAACTCCTTGTACCCTCGCGGGGGCGGAAAAAAGAGGTGTGACACATGGCCCTCGCAAACTTGAAAGTGCCTAGTTGCTTTAGGCACGATACTTAAAAGTACTTTCCTAAACACGGGTGCGCATTTATGTGACCCAAATCCAAATCTCAACAATTTTAGATAAAATATGTTGATGGCCGCGGGTGCATTTATGTGACGTGGTTCAAGATGTATTTTAAATGACATTGCAGTCTTCCTTAAAAATGATTAAAGGCGGCTAATAAGTTAAAATTGCATCATAGGCTAAAACATGTACTAAAATCAAATAATAGGCCAATTGTAACAGTTGAGCGACTGTGCTAGAACCACGGAATCCGGGAATGCCTAACACCTTCTCCCGGGTTAACAGAACTCCTTACCCGGATTTCTGTATTCGCGGACTGTAATACAAAGTCAATCTTTTCCTCGATTCAGGATTTGAAACCGGTGACTTGGGACATCGTAAATTATCCCAAGTGGCGACTCTGAATTTTGAATAAAATAATCCCGTTTCGATTGTCACTTCAAGTTGGAAAAAACTCTCTTATACACCCTTTCCAGGGGTGTAGGTAAAAAGGAGGTGTGATAGTAAGGATGAAGCAATTGAAATATTTAAGCAGTACAAGAATGAGGCAGAGAATCAATTGAATAAAAAGATCAAAATGATTAAAAGTGATAGATGTGGAGAATATGAATCTCCGTTTGCAGAAATATGTTCGGAGTGTGGAATTATCCATCAAACTACTGCACCTTACACACCTCAATCCAACGGAATTGCGGAAAGAAAAAATCGGACAATAAAAGAAATGATGAATTCTTTATTAATAAGTCCCGAATTACCGCAGAGTTTGTGGGGGGAAGCTATCCTTACAGCTAACCGAATACTCGACAGAGTTCCCCACAGCAAAATACAATCTATTCCATATGAAAAATGGAAAGGAAGAAAACCCAACTTGAAATATTTTAAAATGTGGGGGTGTCTAGTAAAGGTACAAGTTCCTTTACCTAAAAGGGTTTAAAATCGGATCAAAACAGTAGATTGCGTTTTCATTGGATATGCTACAAACAATAAAGCATGTCTATTTTTGGTTCATAAATCCGATAATCCCGAGATTAATGTTAATACGGTAATAGAATCAGATAATGCTGAATTCTTTGAAAGTGTCTATCCGTATAAAACTGAATGCGAGTCGTTAAGTGAAAGACCTAAACGACCTCGGGAAGAACCAAAGGAAATACTCCAAGTATAGAAGACCCAAGGCGTAGCAAACGTCAAAGAACAACCAGATTTTGTGACATTCTTGTTTGAAAATGAGCCTCAAACTTTTAAAGCAGCTATGTCGTCTTCTGATTCAACGTTTTGGAAAGAGGCAGTCAATAGTTAGATTCAATCAATTTTGGATAACCATACATGGGAATTGGTTGATCTTCCTCCGGAAAATAAGCCTTTAGGTTCGAAATGGATGTTTAAACGAAAAATTAAAGTTGATGGTACTATTGACAAATATAAGGCAAGACTTGTTGTTAAAGGTTATAGAAAAAAGGAAGGTCTTGATTACTTTGACACTTACTTGCTAGTAATAAAGATAACATCTATTAGGGTGTTAGTGGCACTGGCGACCGTGTATGGTCTTGAAATCCATTAAATGGATGTTAAAACAACTTTCTTAAATGGAGAATTAAAGGAAGAGATTTACATGGAACAACTTGAGGGTTTTGTGGTTCCTGGTAAAGAAAAGAAAAGAAAAGTGTGCAAACTTGTTAAATCGCTTTATGGACTTAAACAAGCACCCAAACAATGGTATGTAAAATTTGACCAATCAATTTGACCAAACATGAAGTCATTGTTTGTTTATATGTTGATGACATGTTGATAATGAACAAAAGTATGACATATATAAATGCTACAAAATGCATGTTGGTTAGCAAATTCGACATGAAAGACTTAGGAGTTGCTGATGTGATCTTAGGAATTAGAATTCACAAAAATCCACAAAGTCTAGCATTATCACAGTCTCACTACATTGAAAAGGTACTTGACAAGTTCAAGTATTTGGTTTTCAAAATTGCCAAGACTCCAATTATCGTGAGTTATGCACTTCAAAAGAATGAAGGTAAAAGTGACTCACAACTGGACTATGCAAGAGTATTGAGAAGTTTGATGTATATCATGAATTGTACGCGATCAGATATAGCATGTGCTATTACCAAAATGAGTCGGTTTACAAGTAATCCCAATCAAATACATTGGATGGAAATGAAACGATTTTTGGATATCTGAAAAATACCCAAAATTATGTTTTGCATTATAACAAATATCCTTCCGTGATCGAGGGATATAGTGATACAAATTGGATCACCGGATCATCTGAAGTTAAATCCACTAGTGGATATGTTTTCACAATTGAGGGTGGAGCAATGTCTTGGAAATCATCCAAACAAACATGCATCACTCGTTCTACAATGGAATCTGAATTCATAGCTTTAGATAAGGCCGGTCAAGAACCTGAATGGCTCCAGAATTTCTTGGAAGATATTCCATTTTGGCCAAAACCTTTGGCACCTATTTGTATACATTGTGATAGTCAAGCGGCAATAGGTAGGGCATGGAGCGTTATGTATAACGGAAAATCTCGTCCTATTAGACGGAGACACAATACCGTTAGACAACTACTCTCTAGTAGTGTTATCACGATTGACTACGTAAAGTCAAGATATAACATGGCGGATCCACTTACAAAAGGCCTATCTAGAAAGGCAGTTGAAAGATCATCAAAGGGAATAAGGTTAATGGCCTAGGCAAGTCATCATGGCGGTAACTCTACCTAGCAGACTGGAGATCCCAAGAGCTAGGTTCAAAGAGATCAAACAAAGTTATGAAGGACGGTTCAACATTATCAACTAACTCAACCCATTCTCGTGATAAAGGCAATGTTCAAAAACAAGGTAAAGCATTAAAGTTTTTTGATGAATCAATAAAGCTTTTTAATGATTTGCTAAGTCTGGCAGGATATGACCAGATAGTGTGTCTTTAGGATTACACGTTTAGGAATCACCTATGTGAGTGTGAAGTGTAAGCCGCTTCAAGGAGAATTAAAGTAAAGGCCCATTCTCTAAGCACTCATGAAACCAGGCGGTGTTCATGGCTGAAACGAACACAACCGTGAGAACCATAGATGGTTAAGGATTGATTGTGTGACTTATGTTGTCTAGGTATACAACAAATCTCGACGGTTCAAAGATATCAAATCTACCAATTGAACGAGTATATCCGATATAAGTTCACTACGGAAAGTACAAAGGGAAACCTACTTATCTAGATGCAATTAATTCTTGCATGTGAAACACACACACACGTCCGTGCATTCCTTTAAGTTTATAGCCATTTCCCATTCATGTGGGGGATTGTTGGATTTTGTTATTAATAACAAAAGAAGTGTGAATGGGAAATGGTGGGAAAAGAAATGGAGGAAAGTGAAATTTTGAATGAGTTCACTTTACTAATGCACTTTGTCCCTCATTGGTAGAAAGAAAGAAAATCTTTGTGTATATATAGAGAAGCTCATCTTTTAGCTCTTAAAGAGCTAAAAAGAAGGCAAGCCTCGCGCAGTCATCGCTCGCTCGCTCGGCTTCGGCTTCAGCTTCGGATTTGGATTTGGTCAAAGATCGATTGATTGATTAATCTTTTTGGACAAAATTCTTTTCAAATATTTAACGAAAATTCAATATGGAATAGCCCATGACCCGCGACCCGGTCCGGTCCGGCCCGTTTCCTTTTCCGGATTATTTTAAATCCGTTTTAATTTTCCCGCAATATTTCCAACAACTATGGCTGTTTTGAAACAGTGTCAATCCTGTTCCAACAGCTATGACTATTCGAAAGGTTGCAAACCTATTCAGAAACAGTACCAAATTGGCTATAAATATTCCTTCAAATCCCAGAATATTTATTTACGAAATTTTCTGATTATCTTCTTTTTCTTCTGCACAAAAAGAAAATTCTAGTGTGTTTTACAGCTTTCGAGTGGTTCGCTGTTCATCTGCGTTTTTGGTACAGATACGCTGGTGAGTTAAATCATTCTATCCTGGGAGGATATATTCCAGAACCTCGGATACTTGAGGGGAGTAATTTCCTTAAGGACACACTGTATATTCAGTGGGCTCGATTTGTTCCTATACTGTTTTTCAGAATTTATTTTGAAGTTACGATACTGTTTCTAGAATATATTTTGACGTTCTAGTTCTACTAACTTTCTGTTTCTGTTTTTCAGAAAGTTTATTATTTTATTTTACAGCAATACAGATTTCAATAACACAAACTTCTTGGTAAGTTTCTTAGAACCAGTAATGACTTCAACTTCATAGGAGTCGCGGAATCCACTAACGCTGAATTGCCCTTGTTCGTCAATACTACCATGAGAATGGGACAACCACTCCTACTTAAGAGCAAGGTATCTTTTTCCAGCTTTATTGAGGTGACCTTCTGCATTCACTAAATGTGCATTTGGCCGACACATGAACATCTCCCACATTCCTCGCAACATTATACCTTCAACAGCAGGGTGAGCATAAACTTCCCAAAAAATAACTTCTAGATCATCAGCTCTAACATATTCATTGTCAGAAGAAACATTGACTTTATTGAACCAGATTGGAAGTCCAAGAATACCAAGTTTGTCCCGAGCGGAACATACAATGGTGTTAGGATCGGGAATTCGAGTAGTGCGGAATTTAGCCAAACAACATTATAATGACAATAACAAATACAATGCAAGTTGATAATAACAACAATTAAAGCATATAAAGGAGGCACAAATTTAACGTGGTTCGGTCAAGGTGACCTACGTTCACAAGCGGAGAGGAGCAATTTCACTATAATAATCGGAAAACAAAAGAGAGTACAAAATTAGAGATGAAACTCTAATTATCCCAAAATATATCCCAAGAGAATAACCTTGCTACAATCACTCACAAATAAGAGATTCACTCAAAGTGTTTCCCAACACTAACTCTATGGAATATAATAAAACTCTCTATTACAAGAATACTCAAAATGAGTTTCTAATCAAAATATGGGATGATTCTAATGAAGTAAGAAGACCTATATTTATAGGGCAAAGTTCTTGGTCCCCAAGTAAAGAAAAAAGAATAAAAGAAAATACTTTTATTCTTTGGCTCCAAGTTTGCTATGGATAAATTTAGGCCATATCTTACAATTCTCTACCTTGGCCTAAATTGGATGATATAGTTATTTTACTCCACCTCCAGAAAAGCCCCAATGGGCTTATGTCAAAATTCAATGCCATCAAAATCAGACAAGTTGTCTGATACCGAAACTGTAGTAGTGCCTATAATAGTAGATCCCAATAAAGTATACAATGAACCAGATCTGTGTGCTTTCATGATAATAAGAGCACCTTCAAAAATTTTTAGAACTCCACCTTCACCAGTGAATTTGTGCCCAAGAGATTCTAAAGTGCCCAAAGAGATGAGATTTTTCTTCAACTCAGGAACATATTTAACATCGGTGAGAGTTCTCACCATACCATCATGCATTTTGATCTGAATTGTACCTTTACCAATAACATTACAAGTAGCATTATTACCCAATTGGACAACTCCACCTTCAACCGAATCATATGTAGAAAACAAGTCCCTGTTGGGACACATATGATACGAACAACCAGAATCTAAAATCCACTCATTGTCAGATTTGAAACTAGTTTCAGTTGCTAAAAATATAGTTCCCTCAATCTCATCAGTTGCTAAACTAGCTTCGGCGGTGTCAGTATCTTTGTGCTCAGTTTTTCTTTCCTTATGCTTTTCTTTATTTTTGAACTTATAGCATTCGGAGATAATGTGACCTTTCATATGACAATTGCGACACTCTAAATTAGTGTATCTGGATGTTGAATTAGATTTACCCCTAACGAACAAGCCAACTTCCGCTTGAGTTCCACTAGCTTCCCCTATAATATCACTATCTATTTGTTCTTTTGATTTTAAGATAGATTTAATATCCTTATAAGAGATATTATCTTTTGCATAAAGCATAATATCTCTTATATGCTTAAAAGATGGGAGTAGAGAACAAAGCAGTAATACAGCTTGATCCTCATCTTTAATTTCAGCATCTATATTACTCAAATTCATAAAAATGGAATCAAAGATGTCAAGATGAGAGAGAATAGAGGTACCTTCACCCATACGAATTGTATAAAGCTTCTGTTTCTGGTAAAGTTTATTTTTCACCATTCTCTTCATATACAAGGTTTTCAATTTTTCCCACATGCCTTTGGCTGTGGTTTGTACAGAAACTTCACGTAAAACCTCATTTGAGAGATTTAAGATGATACCTGATTTTGCCTTTTTGTCTATGATAGCAAACTCCTCGTCCGTCATTTTATCCGGCTTTTTCTCCTTTCCTTGCAACGCCAAGTCTAAGCCATCTTGAATTAGGATAGCTTCCATCTTTAATTGCCACATCCCAAAGTTTGCACTTCAGTCAAATTTCTCAACATAAAGTCTTTGTTAGAGGCTCCTTAAACTAACCCGGTTAGATCCGACTCTGATACCAATTTGTTAGGATCGGAAATCCGGGTAGTGTGGAATTTAGCCAAACAATGTTATAACGACAATAACAAATACAATGGAAGTTGATAATAACAACAATTAAAGCATATAAAGGAGGCACAAATTTAACGTGGTTCGGTCAAGGTGACCTACGTCCACAAGCGGAGAGGAGCAATTTCACTATAACAATCGGCACACAAAAGAGAGTACAAAATTAGAGATGAAACTCTAATTATCCCAAAATATATCCCAAGAGAATAACCTTGCTACAATCACTCACAAAAAAGAGGTTCTCTCAAAGTGTTTCCCAACACTAACTCTTGTGAAATATAATAAAACTCTCTATTACAAGAATACTCAAAATGAGTTTCTAATCAAAATATGGGATGATTCAAATGAAGTAAGATGATATTTATAGGGCAAAGTTCTTGGTCCCCAAGTAAAGAAAAAAGAATAAAAGAATTTGAATACTTTGGCTCCAAATTTGCTATGGATAAATTTAGGCCATATCTTACAAATGGGTCCAACAGGAGTGTCAATATGTCCCTGAATTCCTATTCCTCCAACAGGTGCATCGCGCTCTTGAAGATCAAGAATATGCTGAAAAGGGGAAGATAGCGTGTCACTGCAATCCTCAACGAGAAAATCATTTCCATCTTTATAGTTGAAGTTCCCTTGCTGTGGTTCTGTCCAGTACCATTTCACCTCATTATCGAGCACCCCCCAATTAATAGTCTTGACAAAGAAATCGTTGAAGTCTTCATTGTCCATGTATGTTCTGTTTATTGCTGATCCAAAGGGGAAGCCGGTTTTTTCTTGTCTAACTGTAACAAAGGTGCTGAGCAAATTGCCCGAGTCTAATCCTGAGAATTTCACGATGACGTCTCTCTTGCGTATCTGTGAAGAAAATCCACAACAAGGAGTCTTTGTAAAGAACATTTAATAAACTGAGTTTCACCATAATATGCTAACGACATTTACTAAGCAAAGAAACATACAGGAAATCCATTTCTGATGGCTGCAATGCCAAGCGTTTAAAACTTCTCTGATGCTAAAAAGAAAATCATGTAGATATGTTTTCAAAAGCATAAGTAAAATGGGAACTATTTCACTGATGAAACACCTTAAAACAATTGAAGATAATTACTTTAACACATAAGTGAAAATACCATGACGACATTATTATGTACCTTTGCGGTTTGGTTCTTCAAGTGACTAAACCGTGCACGTCTGTCAACAGGAAAAATTTGAAGTCCAGCAACCATTAGGTCAACACCGGCAGCAGGACCTTGAATACAAACTATAACTTCAGCTGGTTGTTTCGCAATTCTAAAAGATCCTCCAATTTCATGCCATTTTCCATCACTGATCTCAACTTGGCCCCCATTCACCCATTGACCATCTACTGCAAGAGCAACTTTTACCCTTTGAGGTCCTGATGCTTGTCCAATTTTAATCCATGCAAATACTTGATATGGCAAATAGAGTTTTACTTTATCTGTGATCATCTGAGCAGGACCCATCAAGTTTTGGGTACGATCGGTCACCAGAATGTAGCGGCCACTTAAAGGCGCATTAGCTCCAAGAGAATCTCTAGCCATTGGAGGAATTATTAGCGGTGATCCTGTTTGCACACTCATTGTACAATTTTCAAGTGGGAACCAGCCATTTGTGCCATCAGTCAGATTTGTATTTGTGATTATGTTAACACCAAAATCAGCATCCTAAAAGATGAATAATGAAATAATGTTTCAACTGCTTTTCAATGAGAAATAACTAATGGTCGGAGAATCATGAGAGTATTTAATGAGTAAACCGAGGAAACAGTTCAATAGCCATCTAATTAGCTTAAGCGGCATAACCTATAGCACTTATTTTATATTTATATAGAAGATAGGGCTTCAAATCCTTTTATTCATATCATGTTGCCATACGCAAAGCCAAAATAAGGAGGAAAAAGGACATAGCATTGGACTTACATCAGAAGCAGTAGAACTAGAACATGTGATCACAACGGACTTTATGAGCAGGTCAGCTCCAGATGGAGGTCCCTCGAGATAAAATATAACTTGATCAGGCATAGATGACAGAGAAAACAAGCCTTCTAATATCTCCCAACACTCCTTCGAAGTAGATTTTCTGGATAGAATAAAACACTACCATGACAAGTGCTTCCTAAGCAATGAAAGGTAACAAACACAAGATAGATACAGATTCTTACTTCCCAACGGACATAAAGATTGTTTCTGAATTTTGATACAGTAGTTTTAATGTAGCGAGGACTTCAACAGAACCTTGAAAAGTACCAGAGGCTCCAACACAAGCAGAAAGGACATAAGTGGAACCTGCTGATACTCTGCTTGTAATGTTTTGTTCCAAGCCTTGCCAACATTCCTTACGATTTGTGACAACAGCCGCTAATCCATCACGATATCCAGTAGCTGGAACCACAAAAGCATCACAGCAATTGGGGTGCCATAAGTGCAGCCTATATGAAAAGTCGTGGTTAAGGATGATGTTCCCAGCGTCTTTCCCATATTCCTTCAAACTCTGTTAGAAATATGACTTGAATGATTGATGAGCATGAACAATAACAGATAGCAGCAAACTCTTTAAGATCAGGTACGATATATCAGTCTCAATTGCTTAAGAAGGTGCAGATTTGATGTTCAAGCAAAATTTTTCACTGAGCCATGATAAAATAGCCAGAAGCAAAACCTAAAAATAAAAATTTGCTCCTGGTTCGTATAATTACATAAGATACAGAGCGTGGAGGATTTTACTAAATGTTTGTCTAATGTACTTTTGAGGCCAGTTTTGGCACAACAGTAGAGTTGCTCAGGATATTTCATCAAGGGGATTCAACTTTTACAAATATAGGCTATATCAAGCTTCTATTTCAAGTCAAGAGGATTCAACCTTTGTATTTATCATGCATTTTATGATTTTTGGCTGGTAATATACATGTCTAGTAAGTAAATATTTTAGCAGGGGGTATCATATGAACACTCTTGCTTCAATGTGACAAGTAGTCACAGATTTGAGGCGTGGAAACAGGTCTTTAGTAGGGGAAAGCTGTGTAGGGTATACGACAATTCTTCCCCTACTCCTACACTAGTAGGGGAAGCATTTCATGCACAGAAAGCCCCTCTATTTCTCCTAATCAACTTCTCACTCGCAAAACACTCACAATGCCAAGGTTTCCTTATACCAACAACTGTCACACTTACAGTTTTGTTTTCTCCACTCTATGTGATGTTCATTTTCTACGGGATTTTCAAGATTTTTTTTTATCATATTTTGATATTCAGCTTATGGTTCATGCCTCGAAGATTCTACTGTAAAATGATAAAACCCCTTCCACAATACCTTGAATTCAGAAAATTTAACATATTCAAGAGTTACAAACTAGCAAAACCAGCAAAAGAATAACGAACCCATACTTGGGAAATAAGCAAATCCACATTCACACCTGAAAATCAAGGTTATTGTAGGCAGTGATGATTGGTGCCTTCTCCATTAAATCCTTCGATTCCTACAGTCAAAAATCTCACATGATTAGCGAAATAGCTTATGTGGGAAACTCAAAATGAAAAATAAGCTGCCCACAAAATCTATTTGTAGGATTCATGCAAAACAACCTTGCAGCCTCGTGCAGACCATCCATTTAGGCGATCACCATATCGAGTTTTACTATGGTGTTATCGTCATCGATAAAAACAGATGATGTGCCAGAACTCTATCCAAATAAAGCGAGGAGTACTTCCGATAATTGACACAATTCTTAACTGTAATCTCCCAATATTCCCTAAATTTAACACATACTACCCATAATTGATTCTTCTGACATGAGAACAAGATGGAATATGGACACAACACTGGACATACATCACAAGTAGTAGAACTGGAACATGGGATCACTACTGATTTGACGAGAAGGCGAGCCCGAGGTGGTGGTCCCTCGAGATAAAATATAACTTCTTTAGGCATTGTTGACAGGGAAAATGAACCTTCTAGCATCCCCCAACCATCATTTGATACAGATTTTCTGCACAGACAAAAAAGCCACCACGACTATTGCTTCCTAAACAATGAAAGGTAAGAAAGACTAAATAGATACAGATTCTTACTTTCCAACGGATAGAAAGCTTGTTTTTGAATTTTGATACACCAGTTTCAGTGTAGCCAGTACATTAATACAACCCTGAAAAGTACCAGAGGCGCCAACACAAGCAGAAACTGTATAAGCGGAACCTGCTGATATTCTGCTCGTAATGTCTTGCTCTAATCCATGCCAATATTGATTACGTTTCGACACAATAGCGGTTGGTAATCCATTACGGCATCCAGAATCTGCTGGAACCATAAAAGCATCACAGCCATAATTTGGGCGCCAGAAGTGCAGCCCATCTGAGAATTCATGGTTAAGGATGATGTTCCCAGTGTCTGCTGCATTTTCCTTTGACATCTGTCAGGAAATATGATTTGTACGATTAATGAGCTTGAACAAAAACTGACAGTAGCAACACTTATTAAGATCAGGTATAATATAACTAACAGCCTTAATTGTTTCTGAAAGTGCAAATTTGATGCTCAAGATACATTTCTCACCGGATCATAGTAAAATATGTCAGAAGGAAAAAAACTTGATTCTAGTTCACATCAAATTACATACTAAGATTTAAGTAAGGAGGTTTTATACTAAATATTTATCTAATCAACTTTTGATAGCAAATCTTAGCAAAACAATGTAGTTGCCCCTTTAGTGAAAAGTAGATCACAATTTTAAGACGTGGAATTATATAGTACTCTACTTTAGCAGGAATGCTAGCTAGATATAACAGAGTGATTTACATTTTCGATAGATTAACCAAAAAAATGGAAATTATCAAAATTTACTCGTATTTAGCTCATGGCTAGTGCCTAGAAGATTCTCAGTCTAAAATATTCAGCAAATGTTGCCTTCAAGAATTACAAAGTATCAAAAGAATAGTAAGGAACCCAAATTTGGTAAAATTTGCAAACTCACATTCGCACCTGAAAATCAGATTTACTGCTGGCAGTGATGATCATTGGTTCCTTCTCTATTCTCTCCTTTAATTCCTACAGCCAAACATCACATGATTAATCTACAACTTATGTAAGAAACTCAAAAATGCCGAACAATTGGTGCGTAAAAAGTTTCTTTTTAAATGGAAATTCAACAAAATATGAAAGAGTACCTGGGAATTTGTTTGTTGTTAACGAGGTTTGAAGAGTAGACATGCAGTGAGTGCTGCTAGGAAGAGAAAAGAGCCCACTCCGTTATATACAAGTCTTGTTCTGTGTCGACAAATTTTGCAAGTCCGGTCTTGAGAATAGCGCGGGATATGCACAAACCACGACTCCCAAACTTTTTTGATGTTTTTTTTTTTGGATAAAAAACAAGTTTCTAATTCCATTAAAGTAAAATGCAGTATACCACTCACACCACCATGTGGTTTTTAGCTACTCCCTTTTCTAGGTAATCCAAACACCAAGTGTGCACGTAAATAATCCTTGTAATTCCCAAGGTAATTATTTCGGCGTGTTCTGTTCATCAATAACGGAAGAATGTTGTCTATAGCTTTCCTTTAGTTTTTTGGGCAAAAAGAAAAATTAATGTCATTCTTAAGAAATTTATTTGTTAGCTAAATTCAAGCATTCGGTTATAGGGGGCTTTAAAATGGAGTACTTTTTTGTGGTATTAAGCAGATTTACAAGTTACAACGGCATATGCTATGCTAGGTATTTGTTCTGATTTTCTTATTATATTTGATTTTTCCATCTCTCGAAGGAAGGGTAATATATTTGTCAATAATTGATTTTTTCTTTTACGAGAAGAAAAATATAATTCTTTCATATTTGGCAAGTCCTTTTTCTTGGAGGAAAATGTTATGTACTTCTTGTCACGATCTAAAATCCACTAAGGATCGTGATGACGCCGGACAACGCTGTCAGGCAAGCCAATCATAACTACTTAATTTAGGCCTTATTTTAATAATATTGAAAACTATGATTTTTTCTTCAATTGTACTAGTAAAAGGTAACTATTTCAAATTAAACAAAAATATTTGGAATTAATACAAATACTCCATAATCATCCCAGAACCCGGTGTCACAAGTCCATGAGCATTTACTAGGGAATGAAATAAAATACAGTAACTGTCCGGAATAAAAGTGGACAGAAATGAAAATACAGTACAATACTTTGAAGGAGACTCTGCTGGCTACGGGGTCTCGATAAATGCAACTCACCTAAGTCTCCGTATCAACCATGCCGCTATGCCACTAAGCCACTAGCCACACATAAATCTGTGCAACAAAATGCACAACAAGTGTAGTATGAGTACGAAAATAACGTGTACCCAGCAAGTATCTCGTCTAATCTCGAAGAAGTAGAGACGAGAGGTCGACTTCAACACTTACCAGTGGTCCAATATAATATGCCAATAATATAGTAAATCGAGGATTTTCATAAAAATGGTTGTAACTCAATAGCATGAAGCAAGTAAGCAATCCTTTCATTAATAGAAATTTCCAAATTCATTTTTTTCATCATTTATACATTTATCTCAAGTCAGCGAGAGCAAATATCAACATCCATGAAACTCAAGGAAAGCAATATAAGCAGGCGCAAATCATGCCGAGGACGTACGACCCGATCCAACAATATTTAAATTGTGCACTGCCAGAGGGTCGAATGGCGCGAACCATAGATGCATCTATTACCCCGCTCGCGAATCATACATGCGATACAGTCAAACATAAACAAACAATCACCCCGCTCGCGAATCATACATGCGACGCAATAACACATAGAAACACGCATTCAAACAGTCAATTAAGACTTCATCAGGAAAAAACATCTACCCAAAGAAATAACCATTCTCTTTAGCGGTCAAGAAACTGATGTTTAATTCCTTTAGAAATTCATTTACCAATTCAATATGATTTAAGCATTTTAAATCGACAATAAGATTCCAAATATTACAAGTAGAGCATGTTATTGGGTCTTAGACTACCTGGACTTATGCATAATAGTAGTTACGCACGGACTCTCGTCACCTTGTGCGTATGTAGCCCCCACAAATAGGAGCACATATCCAATTAATTCACCTATGTGGACAATTTCCTCTTACAAGGTTAGAAAGGAGACTCACCTCGCTCCGAAGCCTATTTCCCAATTCAAGAATGCGCTCAAACCTCCATATTGGAGCCTAACGATCCAAAACTATTCAAAAATGGTAAGAACATATCAATACATGCTCAAAAGTTCATATTCTAATTATTAAGCAATTTTCCAACCCTAAATGCAAGGATTCCTAGAATTCATCCCCGGGCCCACGTGCCCGGATTCCGGAAATTCTTGAAGAAAGTTGTTACCCATAACCTAAGGATCAAGAATATATGATTTCTACTAAATTCTATAATAAATTTCGTGGTTAAATCTTGTTTTTATTAAAACCATAGGTTTTTCATCTAAACCCTTGATTTTCTCTAATTTTCACATGTTAATCTACCCATAATCTATGTATTTAACTATGTGCTGTAGAATTTTACTTACCTCAAAGTGCTAAGTGAGAGCCCTCTTCCAAAAGCTCCAAAATCGCCCAAGAGATGAAAGGAAATGAGCTAAATGGACTAAGTCTCGAAATTAATAGCTGTGCACAGGACTTAGATGTCGCATTTGCGACACCTGGTTCGCAAATGTGATGGTCGCAAATGCGAACATGGGCCTCCCCTGCCAAGGTCGCAAATACAACCAATGAATCGCAAATGCGGACTCTGCTTAGGTCTCAAATGCGAACTCTGCCTCAGGCCAGGCTCCATCACAAATGCGGAGCCTCACTCGCAAATGCGAGTTCGCAAATGCGAACTATTTCTCGCATTTGTGAGACCTGCAACTACTGCTAAGAACACCAGAAAATCTGGTGTGTTTTCAACCCCTCCCACACGTCTAAAACTCACCCGAGGCCCTCGGAACCTTAACCAATTATATCAACATGTCCCAAAATATGATACGAACTCGCTCGAGGCCTCGAATCACATCAAACAACGTCGAAATCATGAATCGCACTCCAATTCAAGCTTAATGAACTTTTAAAATTTCAAACTTCTACTTTCGTTGCTTAAACCTATCAAATCACATCCAGTTGACCTCAAATTTTTGTGCACAAATCATATCTGACATTACGGACCTACTCCAATTCCAAAATCGAAATTTGATCCCGGTATCAAAAAGTCCACTTCTGGTCAAGCTTCTCAAAAACCTTCAAATTTCTATCTTTAGCCAAATGACTCCAAAATAACCCACAGACCTCAAAATTCACTTCCGATCGCACTCCCAACACCAGAATCACCATACAAAGGTAATCCCAGACTCGGAATCCCAAACGGACATCGATAACACTGAAATGCACTTCAACCCAATCTTATGAAATCATTCCAAAAATGCTAACTTCCACAATAGGTGCTGAAACATTCCCGGATCTTTCAAAACTAGATCCGAAGATACGCCCAAGTTCGAAATCACCATACTAACATTTTAGAACCTTCAAATCCCGATTCCGAGGTCGTTTACTCAAAAATCCAATCTTAGTCAATTCTTTCAACTTAAAGCTTCCGAAATGAGAATTCTCTTTCCAAATCAACTCCGAACTCCCCAAAATTCAATTCCGACCACACATACAAGTCGTAATACCTGAAGTGAAGCTACTCATAGCCTCAAACTGCCGAACGATGCGCTAGAGCTCAAAACGACCTGTTGGGTCATTACACTTTTATAAATTAAGGATCCTTTTTGTAACGATCTGGCCGGCCGTTTTGAGTATTGTAGCCTCATTTTCCCATTTACTGCGTATTCTATGCTCAATTATTTATATGTGACTTGCCCGAGTAGTTGATTTGGTTACGGGGATGTTTCAGAATGAGTTGGGACACTTAGTCCCGAGGTTGGAAGCTTAAGTTGAAAGAGTTGACAGGATGTTGACTTGTGTGTAAACGACTAGTTTTAATGGTTCCGATAGCTCTATAGGGTGATTTTGGACTTTAAAGTATGTCCGGATAGTGATTTGGAGGTTCGTACTTGATTTTGGCTTGAATCGGCAAAAATTGGAAAAATAGAAGTTTGGAGAGTTGAGAGGTTTGACTGAGAGTTGACTTTCTGGTTACCGGGCTCGGATTTTAGTTCCAAAATTTGGAGTAAGTCCGTTGTGTTATTTATGACTTGTGTGCAAAATTTGAAGTCAATCAGACTTGATTTGATAGGTTTCGGCATCAAATGTAGAAGTTAGAAATTCATAAGTTCATTAAGCTTGAATCGATGCACGATTCATAGTTTTAGTATTATTTGATGTGATTTGATGCTTCGATCGAGTTTGTATGATGTTTAAGAACTTGTTGGTATGTTGGACTGAGGTCTCCGGGGGCCTCAGGTGGATTTCGGATGGTTAACGGAGTGAAATAGGACTTTGAAGATTGTTGAAGCCTGCTGGTGTTATGTGTTTTGGTTTCCTTCTATGCGAACGCGTGGATAGGTCCGCGGTCGCGAAGGGTCTTTGAGGGATGTGAAAATTTTCCCTTTTCGCGTTCACATAGTGATGGATGTGATCGCATAGGTTGAGAAGCTTGTGCCTTGCAAACGCATGCAATGAGTCGCATTCGCATACAAGGAAGTGAGGCAGCAGGGTCACGCGAGGTTGTTCTTTGCAATCGCGTGAATATGATCGTGATCGCGTAGGTCTGTGGAACTGTGTATCACGTTCTTGCATGGGATGCCGCATTCGCGTAATGTAATTTGGGCATTGTGTGAATTTGTGCTTCGCGATCACGAAGCATTTCCTACGATCGCGAAGAAAGGCATCTAGGCAGACTTAAATATTTCAATAACGAGGGTTAGAGTAAAATTTCACAATTTGATTTTGGGAGCTCAAATTTTGTCAATATTTGGAGATATTTTCAAGGGAGTGGTAGGGGAAAGTGATTATAACCCGGTTTTGGTTAAATCACATGAATATATCATTGTTTTCATTATTTAATTAGTGTTTTGGATAAATCTTTTTTGGAGGAAATGGAGAAACTTCTTAGGACCAATTTTGGGGATTTGAACGGTATTTTGATATCGGATTTGAGTAATTTTGTATGGTTGGACTCGTGGTTGATTCGGTGTTCAGATTTTATTACTTCTATTAGATTCCGAGATGTGGGATGGTTAACTTTTTGAGTTGACTTTTTGACTTTTGATTAAAAACTTTCCATTTTCATATGGAATTGATTCCAATAGCTTGAGTTGATTGTATCAGATTATTTGTGGTTAGATTCAAGGCGTTCGGAGGTCGATTCACGAGGCAAGGTTTTATTGGAGAGATTTGCACGGTTTGAGATAAGTAACACTTCTAAACTTGGTTTGAGGACATGAATCCCTGAAATTACATGCTATGTGATCAGTATTGAGGTGTCGCGCATACTAGGTGATGGGCGTGTGGGCGTGCACCATAGTAATTGTGATTCAATCGATTTCGTGGAACTGTGCAGTTATATTATCTAAATATTATTACTGTACTCTATGTGTTAGAGTAGTTGAGCTGTTATTTATGTTAGAAATTATGTTTAGGCTATGTGCCAATTCTATTGGGACCAACAGTGGTCATTCTTCACTGTTGAGTTATTTGGTTAATTGCAAGTATGTACTCAGTCGGATTCATCATTGCATATCATATCTCAGTCTATGTTATCATACATTGTCACATCATGTATCATTGATTTGAGCTGCTTGGCATGAATGTTGTGAGTCCGAGAGACTGGAGAAATTAATGACTGAGTGAGGTTAATGGCCTGTTTGTGAGTGATATTGATGGGAACGGGCTAAACGCTGCAGCATGCACTATTGATTCATGATGGGATCGGGTTGCATGCCGCAGTAGGTATTATTGATCATGATGGAATCGGGTTGCATGCTGTAATAGGTTTTATTAGCGCTTGGGCAGGTCTCGCCCCTTCGGAGTCTGCACACCCATAGTGAGCGCAATTTCTATTGATTCATGATAGAATCGGGCTGCACTCCGCAGTGAGTATCGTACAGTGCTGAATGATTTAGTGTGGTCTGTGAGAATTGAGACAGTCGCGTTGAGTACTCTGAGAGTGTGAGTACCCGAGGCTTTTGTTGTGTTGTATCACATACAATATGCATATTGGCATGTAGATATAGAGATGCCATATTCCTCATATCATTCAGACTTGACATATTTTATCTAGGTTGAGCTTAATTGTTAAACCCGGAAATATGTCTACGTTCCTGTACTGGTACCTGCAGATTATGAGTTTTCTTTGATATATTATTGTCATATTTTTTGTCATTTTCGTACTGCTTAATTCTATATATGGACTGTATTGATCGAGCTTGTCACTACTGTTAGCCTAAATGTTAGACTTGTTATTTATTAAGTTGGTTGTACTCATGCTATAGTCTGCACTTCATTTGCAGATCCAGGTATTTCTAGACATGGCGGTTGCTGATTTCTGGAGCTTCTTTAGTCAGAGATTTTCAAGGTAGTTGCCTTGGCGTTCGCCGACCTGACTCTCCTCCTTTATCTTTTAGTTTATTTTATACCGTTCTACTTTTCTAGGCAGTGTTTCTGCTATCATAATGTGTTATTGTATAGATCCTATGTACTTCATGACACCTAGATCTTTTTGGTAATTCCATATTGATTTGTGGCGTTTCCATCCAGTTTTATGAGTTCTTTTTTACTTACGTAAACCTATTTAAGATGTTAGTATGTGTGAGTTATCGACTTGCCTAGTATCATGATAGGCACTATCACGACACTAGTGATTTGGGATCAAGACAAGTTGGTATCAGAGCCTAGGTTATATAGGTCTCACGAGTCATGAGTAGGTTTAGTAGAGTCTTGCGGATCGATATAGAGACGTCTGTACTTATCTTCGAGAGACTGCCGAACCCTTAGGAAAACTTCACATTCTCATTCTTGTATTCTTATCATACGAATTTATTGATTTCGGAAACTAAACTTCTATTATTCTATTCTCTCATAGATGGTGAGGACACGTGCTACCAGATCGGGCGGACAGCTACCAGTATCACTAGCTAGGGCCACCCGGAGCAGATTCTAGATATGATTGAGCCGGTGGAGCCAACTTAGGCACAAGTTGCGCCTATTGTGATTCTAGGAATTTAGGAGGCTTTGGCCCAGATATTGACTGTTTGCACTAGCCTTGCTCAAGCAGTTTCAGTTCGGGCCACACCACCCACTTTTCAGGCTGGTGGAGGTACTCAGATTCCTGCCACCCGCACTCCAGAGAAGATGATGCAGGCACTTCAGACACTAGGGGTACTACTAGCCTAGCCGGTTGTAGTTGATCAGGCCAGGTAGGTCCCGTTATGAGTGATGAGGAGCAGAAGAGACTAGAGAGATTTGGGAGGCTCAAGCCTCCATCATTTAGTGGGTCTGAGTCAGAGGATGCTTAGGACTTCTTGGATAGGTGCCAGTGAATTCTTCACACGGAGGGTATTCTGGAGACTAGTGGAATCTCTTTTACTACTTTTCAGCTATCGGGGTCTGCCTTCAGATGATGGGAGGCCTATGAGAGGAGCAGGCCAGTCGGTGCTACACCACTTTCATGACACGAGTTTTCCGTTCTCTTTTTTGGAGAAGTTTGTGCCACCGATCTGCAGAGAGGAGTTGCATAGACAGTTTGAGCAGCTATGCCAGGACGGCATGTCTGTGAACTAGTACGAGATAAGATTTTTTGAGTTGGCTCGTCACGTAGTTTGGTTGGTTCGCACTGAGAGGGAGAAGATTAGAAGGTTCATTGATGACCACAGTTATTAGTTGAATTTTATTATGACTCGGGAGAATGCATCAGGTGCTAGGTTCGATGAGGTGGTTGATATAGCTCAACGGCTAGAGTTGGTCTATAGTCAGGAGCGTAAGGAGAGGGGGGCCAAGAGGCCTCGTTGTTCGGGTGGTTTTAGCGGTGTTTCTTCTGGGGGTCAGTCCCATCACAGCAGGGGTTGTCCTTATAGGCCTGCTCATATGGCTCACTGGTTCATCGTGGAACATCAGCTAGCCATGGTTCATACAGTGCTTGCCGGGGACAGTCATCTCTCAGTGCACTCCTAGCTCAAAGTTCATCCCGTACTCTTTCAGTTCAGGGTTCATCTGCACCAGGTTCATTTGGTAGTTATTCTGGTTCTCGGGGTCCGCTTCAATACTTGCTGCCATTGTTAAAGCGGGGTTATTTTGAGGGTGGAGAATTTAGTTATGTGAGAAGCATTGACCCCGCCTTTTGGGAGGTCCAGTTCAGCAGAGGAGTCAGGCTGCGAATTCTGCATCAGTTACTTCACCACCCACTTAGCCATCTCGGGGTGGTGCTCAGGCAGCTAGAGGTTGCCCTAGAGGGAGAGGTCGATCAAATGGCGTCATGCTCGATTCTATGCTATTCCTGCCATGCCAGAGGCAGTTACTTCAAACACAGTGATCACAGGTATTGTATCAGTATGTCACATGGATGCTTCTATATTATTTGACCCTGTTTCCACTTATTCGTATGTATCATCGCATTTTGCTCATTATTTGGATGTGCCCCATGAGTCCTTAGTTTTATATGTTCATGTATCTACACCAATGGGCGATACTATTATTGTGGATCGTATATATTGGTCGTGTGTAGTGATTATTGGGGGATTGGAGACTAGAGTTGATCTCTTATTGCTTAGTATGGTTGATTTCGACGTGATTTTAGGTATGGATTATTTGTCTCCATGTCATGCTATTATGGATTCTTACGCTAAGACCGTAACGTGGGCGATGCCGTTGTTTCCAAGGATCGAGTGGAGAGGTTCTCTATATTATGTTTCCAACTGAGTGATTTCATATTTGAAGGCCCAATAGATGGATGGGAAAGGGTGTCTGTCATATTTGGCATTTGTGAGGGATGTTGGTGCTAATACCCCTATTATTGATTCTGTTCCAATAGTGCGAGACTTTCGGATGTGTTTCCTACAGACTTGTACGAGTATGTTAATGTCTCCCAAATTCACACCACTAATTAGGATTGTGAAGCAGTCGATGCAATTACAATTACCAAACGTGAGTCGGGGTTGATTCTACAAGGAGCTAATATTGGATTAGGTATATATTTAGACTAAGTGTATGATGTGCCCAAAAATGCACTTTCACATGATTTGTTGTTTTTTTCTACTTCTAATGATTATGCTAATGTTTGCAAATGAAAAGCTAGAGAACAATATTTTTGGTGTTGTTGTTTTTCAAGTTTATAAAAGATCTAGGGTCGTGACTTCTACCTAGGTGATTACCTAACGGATTGTAGGCTCTAGGGCAAGTTTGATTGGTTGGGGTTGTAATATAGCAATCATACACAATTACCCACTCAATACCTCTCGGTAGTTAGAGCGATTTTTCCCAATTTGGCTTTTTCAAGTCCAAATGGGTATTGCACAAAACAAGCGATAAATGCTCAACTCGGGTCTTACTATCTCTAGATTCAACCCTTTAATTGGGCCTATCAATTTCTTGAGTTCACCCAATTCCTTGTTATCCAACTTTTTCTAGACTTAGTCTCTTCTCAAGTAGAGACTAAGTCAATTAGGCATGAATTAATATTTGCAACCACTAATTCTTAAATTCAAGCAAGAACTAGGCTAAATATCACTAACCCAATCACAAACAAGCCCCAAATCAAATACCCATTAGATACCCACAGTAGGGTAGGTTCACAACCCTAGCTAGAAATTTATCTACTCATAGAGAAAATTGAAGAAACTAAAGAAGAAAATAAGATTAAACTCATAATAAATGATAAAAGGAAGAAAATCCAATGTTAAAATTCTAAACTATTATGAAATTAGCCAAAGCAGTAAAAGAAAATCGGCTATCTATGTTCAGATGTTCAAACTTAACCTAAAAATGACAAAAATATCAATTTATACTGAGCTAAAATTATCAGACAAAATTTCACCTGCGGAGGTTGTGCGGACGCACAATTATAAGTGCAGTCTGCATATTGAGACTTGACTTGACGGGTTGGACTTCTGCGGCCACACAATTTAGGGTTGCGGTCGCATTTCTTCAGCTTATGCGGACCGCACATTTCTGAGTGCGACCACATTCTTGATTCTGCGATCACACAATAATGGTGCCGTCCGCACTTCTTGATCTTGGGCTTTGACATGGGGAACATTTGCGGACCGCACATTTCTGAGTGCGGCCGCACAATAATGGTGCGGTCTACACTTCTTCATGGCCCTAAAATCCATCCCTCTGAACCTTATCTTCTATGGCCGCACAATAATTGTGCGGTTCGTATTTTGCATGGAAATTTTGTCAGAGGCTGCCTAATGTTCTGCGGTCGCACTCAATATTGTGTGGTCCACATTTTGCCCCTTTAGCCTTGTTTTGGTCGTTGTCCAAAATTACTCCTTATTGAGTTGATTTTTATCTATTTAGCTCATATTCCAACACTCCTGCAAGAAAGCACATTTTATTAGTTTTCAGGAATACCTTTAAGCAATTTTGAGTTAAAACGAAAGTAAAAGAGGGCAAAGAAATAGTCAAAATCCCTACTTATCAACTCCCCCAAACTTAAGCTTTTGCTTGTCCTCTGGAAAATAAGATAATTCTCACCTCCACAATAAAAGAGTTATTTCAGCTAGCCTAAGGTGAATCAAACACATATCAATTGGGACCAACAATTCCCGCAATACGTATGAATTATCAACAATGCAATGATTACAATAGTTCTAATGTGACACTAGAGCATCAAGAGTTGAGTTTATACATCAAGAAATTTCTATCATGTAGGTCATTTTGGATCCCAAACTCCTCATCCTCTACTCTCCGTTAGCATATCTCACTTTAGAATGTAACACTCAATTCAAGAATTATGAAAAGTTCGCTCATCTCTCTCAAAAGAATGTCACAAGTATGGCTCTAAGTACCATATGCTTGCCCCTCATGTAAATCACCACTAATGTAAGCTAACTCAACTTGAAATTATGCAGGGATTTTTCGGGATGTAATGAAGGCTTTTGGACCAAGGTAGTACTTGTTGGAATAGAATGGGTTCATCTTTCCTTAAGCACACCATTTTCTCTTTTTGGCTCATACTTTGTCGACTCTTTGAGTCATTTTATTCTTCCTTGGGGGACCTAGATAGACATAATATCATTCTTTCTTGGTCATGATATTCATTTTCTCCTTCTCTACTTATTCCATGCCTTTCATTCTTTTTTTTTCTTTGAATCCCTTCAACTCTTTACGTTATTCACTTTTTTTTTTGGCATTTTCCTTTTTGTTCTTTCTTTCTTTTCTTTGCCTTCCCTTTTCTTCATTTCTTTCTCCTTCTTTGTAACTTTATTTCACTTTCAAACTCCTCGTCTCTCCCCTAAACTTATGTTTAGCCAGTCATTTCTCAAGAATGCTAAGGAAATATCGGGTACCAAGAGAGGGTCATTACAAAACAGATCAAGGCTTGTAATATGGTTATTGAATGAAAAAGGGCTTAGACTCAAATGAGTTGACTAGGATAACATATTGGTAGGCTATGGGAGATTTTAAATTGGATCAAGGAGAGCCTACAATTATTTCTCAAGCCAAGCTACACTTAGAATTTCGCCTAGAAAAATATTCGGGGCAATTTCTAGACTATTAGCACGGGTACTTGGACTTGCAAATAAATATCTCACCTCTCACGCTACTGGATTTCTAAAGTGAACGGAGTCGAGGGCCCACAACAACCCTAATTAATATTGAAAATTACAAATGGCTCGACTAAATCACTCAATGACTGCTTAAGTCAACACAAGAGTCAAAAGGTCATAACTAGAGCTATTTTCTGCCAACAACTTGTTTTTAACCATAAGACCGTAGGTAAATGTGTTGGTACCAAGTGAAGCATGCTTGAGACTCTTTTATTCATTACTACTATTTTTTACCTAAACATAAAAAAACGGACTCAATCCCTTAAGAAGGTTGTCACACCATCCATCGTTGGGAAGAGCCACCCGATTCACACAAAACTCACCTTTGGAAAGAACCGTGGCATAAAGAAAACCAAAGGCTTATTGTTTACTCAAATTTAAAAAGAAGCTAACAAATCAAAAACAAGCTACTAAAGTCAATAAGAAGTTATACTACTAAGAAAAATAAACTAAAGAAGCTATGAAATAAACTACGGAAAGTAAGACAAATGAATGTACAAGCCGAGGGGAAATGAATATATACATTAAGGGAAATGGAGGAATATATACATAACAAAAGAGAAATAAAGATAAAAGAAAAAGAGTATTAGAGTTATTACAGGACAATGTCAATGTCATAATAAACTATCCAAAATAGACCACCCCCCCCAAAAAAAATAAGCATTGTCCTCGATTCTTAACAAAAATAAGAACAAGGAAGGGTAGAGAGTGAAGAGAACTCCCTATGTGGTCTCAGTATGCATGGCAGCATCAGCACCCTCTAGATCCTCCAACTGGATCACATCATCATTTGGTTGAGGGACAACAGGGTTGGTGAGCATCTGGAGTATCTCCTCAGTGGTGTGGGCAGCAAGGTCTGGCTCTTCAGACTAGCCAGCTGCTGCCTCTAATGCCTCAGGTATTGATGGTGCTACTGGTGATGACTCCATCAGCAAATCAAGTGGTAGATCTCCAGCAGATGCGATCTTGACAACTTTTTTTCTTAATCTATCCACTCACTTCTTCGAAGCCTGAGATTTTCGCATCTTTTTCGCCTGTTTTCCCAAATCCTCAATGACTTCCCCATGTGCCACCAGAGTCTCCATAATGGTCTTCTGATTTTCCAGGATCTATGACAATGTTTCCTCCATTAATGGAGGTAACTATGATGCTGTTGGGGCATAAAACTGTGTTGTAACAACACTAGATATGTCAGACAGCTTTGAAGTAGCTGTCGGTATCCAGTTGCTGAGACTTGCCAATGTCTAGGAGACTCGCAGCACCGTGAGTGGATAAGTGGATGAGGCTGGCACTGGCAATGAAGCTGATGGTATAGAAGATGAAGGTGGTGGCATGTCAGCTGTCCCGATGGAAGGCTCAGCTGCTATGGAAGGCATGAGAATTGTAGATGGCTCAGCAGCCGACTCTGAACCCACCACCGATGGCTCGTCAGACTAGCCAACAGTGGTAGTGGCTTTACCCTTGAACTTTGGGTTGTCAGCACCCTGCAGGTGGTACCATGAGAAGGGCTTATTGGCCTTTACTTTTGTATCATATGGCCTACCTTTGCATCGTTAAAATACTCTATGAGGGTGTTTGGATAAGGGTAGGATCTTTCACCTTTTTGGACAACTAATGTGATATTGTTTGACATGATGGCACCCACATTGATTGGGTACCTAGCCATAATAGAAGCCACCAAAACTGCTCAGGAAAGTGGGAGACTGTTCTCATTCAAACACGGATCAATATGGCTGCACACAAAGGTCTTCCACCCTTTAGCTTCAGAGCTTAGGGTGGCCCGGAGGATATGAACCCCTGCTGTGATCCACGATGGTGGTGGTACTCGAGCAACCAACATCTCAGGTAGCCACAGGCAAGCTGCATCACCCAAGCAAGCTTTTCCAAATACTGGACTGCCTCTACTTCTTCAAAGCCCACGTAAGTGTTCAAAGAGCAGGAATCGAATTTGGCTTTCAGATTTCTTATATTTGTTATCGTGGTACCCTTCTTTATGTGAGCCATATTGGCATAAAATTCTTTAACCAAGTGCTCATTTGCATCGATGACACTTTGGGTGAACCACCTCCACCACTTTCGCTCCCGTAACTGTCTAAGGACATTTGGATTGTGAATATCCAAATTAAGAACTGTCTCTCTAGTATGAGCGATCTCTAGTTCTACCACTCTCTGAACCGTGTGAAGGTCGTCAAACTCACAAACCAATCCTCCCATATTTCCTTCTTCTTCGACCTCTCAAGGCTGCCCACTCTAGTAGCACCTCCTCTACCATCATCAGGAACATCATCATCATCATCATCATCATCTAAATCAATTGGCGCAAGAGGAGTGTGAGTAGAGAAGGGCTCTAAACCCTAGTTGTTGGCATCTAAACCCTCAGAAGAACTTGCTGAGGTAGAGGGTTTGTCACAAAGTTGGTACCTCCCAGAGAAGTGTGATGGTTGGGACTGGGTCTCAGGTTGTTCCTCCACTGAGTTACCTTCGGACGCTTCCCTAGACGGGAAATAGGAGAATGATTCTGAAGGCTCTATGGCCCTACCTCTCCTGTGGGTATGCTTTTTTAGTCAAAGGTTTCTTCTGCACTCCCAGAGGTAGAGTACCTTTGCCCCAGCCTCGGGGGATTCACCTCTCATTTTAGAAGTATCTCCTCTGCCTCGTGATCAAACCATTGTCTGCAATACCAGGCACATAAGTCAGTTAGAGCTCAAAACAATGTACGCAGATGCGTGACAGTTGTAGGAAATTAGACTATATAAGAGAGAGTGAGGACCGCACAAAAGTGAGTGCGCTCGCAGGCTGCCATGTATGGACCGCACAATTTTGAAGTGTGGTCGCACATCCTGATGTAGGACCGCACAATTTTGAGTGCGGTGGCATAACCCCAGGTTCATACTATTGGTTCTCTGATCTTTCAACAGCGCGGTCGCACACACTTTTCCGCGGACCGAATAATTTTCTGCGGACCACAAAATTTTGAGTGCAATCCGCACTTTTCATGCACACTTTTGCCCTAACTTTAAGATCTGCGGACTACACAAATTTGTGTGCGTCCGCACAATTTGAAATTACGTAGCACTGGCTTTGTGTTTTGCAAGTTTGACATATTTTAGGCATGGTATTTTCAATTAAACATGATTAATGATCTACCCAGTCCCCAATGAAAATCTATGATATTACCCACATGATTCTAAGCACACATGATTAACAATTGACATTTTAGGGCCTAAAAATAACCCTAACACAAAAGAACAAAAACTAAGAGAAATCGAAAAATCTAAAAATTTAATAAACATACCAGTGATGAAAGATGCATGTAAGAATCTACACAGATAAAACGCGTGAGGATTGTGAATTAATTGAGCTTGCACTGTGCTTGCTTAGGATTCTAGAACTCAGACTGTATAAAGATGTGAACAGTGCATGGATGTTCTATTTATTGGTTGACCAAGTCACCCCGAATTTAAGTTGAGTGCGGCCCACACTCTTTACTTGGACCCTTGATAAAACTCTGCGGTCCGCACAAAAGTGAGTGTTGTCATAAATTTTTTGCGGACTGCACAATTTTGTGTGCGGCCGCAGATTTGCTATAAAATTTTATAGGCCAATCTTCAGAGATCTTATACTTTTGGTCTTACAATTGTGCGACCACACATATGATTGTGTGGCTGCAAAGTGATTTCTGCTTTTGCCTTTAGAATTGTGCGGTCCGTACAATTCATGTGCCCTCAGTACTTTTTTAACACTTAGCTAGTTGTTCTTGCACAGACCTTGTAATACACACCCATTCCTGCATACACTTCAAAACTAGTTAGCAGAAAAAAGCCTATCTAATGAAAAAGAAAATGACACATGGGTTTCCTCCCAAGAAGCGCCTGATTTAACATCGCGGCACAACACAGATTACCAATCATTTGAAATAAAGAACCGCCACGATGTGGCCATCATCAACCTTGCCAAGATAGTATTTCACTCGGTGCCCATTGACTCTAAACACCTCATCATTCTTATTTTTCAAGTCCAAAGCACCAAAGGGGGTCACATTCACCACTTCAAATGGGCCACTCTATTTAGACTTCAACTTGCCCGAAAACATCCGTAACTGGGAATTGAACAATAGCACAAGATCACCTTCTTTAAAATCCTTGTTGTGTATGTACTTGTCATGGAGGTACTTCATCTTTTCCTTGTATAGGGATGAACTTGTGTAGGCATGATACCGCAATTCATCAAGCTTATTCAATTTTGCCACTCTTAGGTTTGCAACGACATCCCACTCAAGGTTCAACTTCTTCAAAGCCCACATGGTCTTATTATCAAGTTCCATCGGAGATGACATGCCTTCCCGAACACCAACCGGTATGGAGACATCTCGATCACC
The DNA here is from genome assembly GCF_000715075.1 of Nicotiana tabacum. NCBI lineage: Eukaryota > Viridiplantae > Streptophyta > Magnoliopsida > Solanales > Solanaceae > Nicotiana > Nicotiana tabacum. The sequence goes on from NC_134095.1 coordinate 25,952,582, forward strand.
ATCCCTACGGAGGTTGTGCGACTGCACAATTATATGTGCGGTCCGCACATTTCTAAGTACGGCCGCACTCTTGATTCTGCGACTGCACAATAATGGTACGGTCCGCACAATAATAGTGTGGTCCGTACTTCTTGACCTTGGGCTTTGACATAGGGAGCCTCTGCGGACCGCATGTTTTTGAGTACGGCCGCGCTCTTGATTTTGCGGCCGCACAATAATGGTGCGTTCCACACTTCTTCATGGCCCTAAATCCATCCCTCTGAACCTCATCTTCTGCGGCCGCACAATAATTGTGCGGTCCGCATTTTGCCTGGGAATTATGTCAGAGGCTGCCTCATGTTCTGCGGCTGCACTCAATATTGTGTGGTCCGCATTTTGCCCTTTTAGCCTTGTTTTGGTCCTTATCCAAAATTACTCTTTTTTGAGTTGATTTTCATATCTTTAGCTCATATTCGAACACTCCTACAAGAAAGCACATTTTATTAGTTTTCGAAAAAACCTTTAAGAAACTTTGAGCTAAAACAAAAGTAAAAGAGTGCAAATAAGTAGTCAAAGTCCCTACTTATCACATGCTACCTGATAACTAAGGATTCTAGTTTATGCTCCTTTTTGCTTAGGTTTTGGTTTAAAACTGTGTACAAGTATTTCCAAAAGCTAACTTATTTTGCTTGTTTGCAGTGTTTGGTCAAAAAGAGATAAGGATGTCATAACCAGCTCAAAAAAGGAGTAAAACTTGCAGAAGTTCAAAGCTGAGTCAAAAGAGCGCTAATAGTGAAGAAACAATCGCGGATGCGGAGTAGCCACCACTGAGGCAGTCTTGATTTCTCTCTCAACGGTGGCAAAGTTCAGAGAGTATCTATTTTGGGTTTAACAAGTCACCACTGCCCGTGGTGAAATTGCGTGGCAGCGGTCGAGCTACCGCCCTCAGCGGTAGTCAAAATTAGAGAACCAGAAGTGGAGCTAAAAGTTAAAGACCGTAGTCCGCGCTTGATTTTGTGTGGCCGCGGTAGTCTTAACGCTGCAGTGGTCCATTTTTCGCTGTCAACTTCGATTTTAGATGGTAAAAAAGAGAATGGAATTTCCGCAAAACCTCCGTAGGGGCATTTTTGTTCGAAAAATTTAGCTGTGTATAAATAATTCTTTTTTGGATTTTTAGGTCATCTGTTATTTAGAGAGCACGTGAACCATCTCATTTTACCTTTTTGAGTAATTTTAGAAAATCTTTAGCAATTAAACTTAGATTTTAATCTTGTAATTACTTTTTATAGCTTATATTTCATCTTAATCTTTGATTTCTTCTTTGATTATGAGTAGTTAAACCCATTAGCTAGGGTTATGGCTCAACCCTAGTGTGGGTATTTAATGGTTCTTCAATTTTAGGGCTTAAATGTTTATGGGTGAATGATATTTGGCTTGGTTTATGCTTTAAATGTTTAATTGGTGGTTGCAAATACTGATTTGTGCCTTTTTGACTTAGGCCCTTCTTGAGAAAGAGAGACTAAGTCTAGGAAATTCAGGCCAACAAGGAATTGGGGTGCATTCAAGAGATTGATAGCCCAAATTAAAGGGTTAAATCTAGAGATAGTAATTCCCGACTTGAGCCAATTTTTCTTGCATTGTTTGAACACCAAATTGGGCTTTAGAAATCCAATTAGGACAAAGTCACTTAAACTATCGAGAGGTATAGAGTGAGTAGTTATGTGCAATGACTATATCAAGATCCCAATAATAACAAATTTGCCCTAAGTTTTAGATCCCGTTAGATACCCACCTAAGTGCAAGTCACTTTCCTAGTGTCTTTAGACCAATTAAGAAAACCTTACAAAAATATCATATTTAGCTTATTTTCCTACATCATTAGTATTAAAGTAGAATAGTAAACAAACAAAGAATGATTGGAAGTGCAATTAAGAAGATCGTACATTGATTGATTAGATAGGAATCCAATTCCAAATATATCTTAGCTCTCTGTGGATTCGATCCCGACCTTTTGGATAAAAGCTGCATCGATCGCTCTTGCCACTCTACAGTGGTATAGGGTTGGAATCGATCACTTTTTGGCGCCGTTGCCGGGGAGCTAAACGGTTTTGGATATCTATCTGACTATTTTGTGTCTTGTTTTTCTTTTCTTTTGTGTTACTAACTTGTGTGTGTCATCAATTCTGGTACAAAATGTCAAACAATGATCCTCTTGGAAATGTTCTCTAGGGGGAGGAGGTATATGATAATGGTGAAGATGAGGTGCCTCTAGTACCTCAAGGCCAAAGAAGAGGTTGCCAGGCCATTGACAAATCTTCCAGACCCTCCCCCGCCTCCTCCAAGAGTCGCTCCTCGAGTGCTTCAAAATGAAGGATACGCAAGTGCAATTGTCCCACCCTAGATCCGGGCGGGCAATTTCCAAATTACAAATGTGATGTTGACTTTATTGGAGCAGCGAGGGTACTTCACAGGTGCTCCCCATCAGAATGCATATAAACAGCTTAAAGGCTCTGTGGATACCTGCTGGGGAAGCAAACAGACCAATGTGTTGGAGGATGCATTGAAATTGAGATTGTTCCCTTTTTTACTTAGAGGGAAGGCTTTGAATTGGCTTGAAAAACTTCCCAACCATTCCATCATTACGTGGGATGAGTTAGCGGACAAGTTTATAGCTAAGTTTTTCTCGCCAGGGCATATGGCGACTTTGAGAGATGAGATTTTGGCCTTCAAACAGGAACCTAATGAACCACTTCATGAGATCTGGGAGAGATATCAGACAATGGTGAAAGAATGTCCGAACAATGACATGACCGAAACAATGATCCAACAGACATTCTACCGTGGCATTAACAAGACCAATCAGCGTGTAGTGAACCAACTAGTAGGGGGAAATTTTATGAACACACCTTATGCTGAGGCGTGTGAGATATTGGATGAGATGGCAGATACTTCCTCAGCTTGGCAAAGTCGAGCTAATGTGCCACAGGGTGATCTGACTGTCATTCACTTGCACAAAGAGCTCCATGATCATGGCCATGCAATAGCAGAGTTAACTACAACAATGAACCAATTGGTAAAATCTCAATTGCAACAAGTTCAAGTGCTGAGGCAAGTAAATGCTATGGAAGGTGTCAACATGTTGGTCAACAAGAGGCAACAAAGAGGTCAACAAGGTCAAGGTAGTCTGAATCAATATGAGTAGGGTAGTGGTGGTTTCAACCAAGATGATGGGTATGATGAGCAAAGTGAAGAAGTGCAGTACGCGAACAATTATCAAGGACAATGCGGAAATGCTCCTAACCAACAACAATAGTGGAGATCCCAAGGAAATTGGGGGAATCAAAACCAACAAGGCAATAGCAACTGGGGGAACAACAATTAGAATTAGGGCAATCAGAACAACCAGGGCAACTGGAGTGGCAACAACAACAATTGTGGACGAAACAACAACCAAGGGGGTTGGAATAATGGCAATCAAGGGAATCAGGGGCAAGGCTTTCAAAGACCTCCGATGTATCAATAACCAAACAACCCACCTCCATTTCCGTCCCAAGGTCCCAGCTTGTCAAACAATAAGAGGTAAAGGATAAAGATGATGTTTGAACAAATGATGAAAAAGAATGCCGACTTTGATGCCCAGTTGGCATGCCATAATACTTCAATCCGAAATTTGGAGGTTCAACTTGCCAGATTTTGCAATCTTTGAATACTCGCCCTAAGGGGGCTCTACCTAGTAATACGGTAGTAAACCTGAAGGGTGGCAACAACACCGGGCATGTAATGGCAGTGATTATTAGAAGCATTCAAGGTGGTGAAGTGAATACCTCCAAGCAAAAGGAAATTGTGAGTGATGAGGTTGACGTGCATGATGATGATGTTCCTATAGTTGATGAGCAAGTGAGTGAAGAGAATTTGAATGCAGAAGTGAGAATTGATATTCATGATAATGAGGTGGAGACTCAAAATGACGTGAACTTGTCTAGGAAACACGTAATAGACATATCGAAAATGGTAGTGCCAAAGGCTAAGGCTCCCTTGCTAAGGCCTCCTCCACCTTACCCTCAAAGACTAGCGAAGAAAAAGAATGAAAACCAATTTAAGAAGTTTATTGAGATGATGAAAAACTTGTCAATCAATATTCCTTTGGTGGAAGCTCTTGAGCAAATGCCGGGTTACGCCAAGTTCATGAAAGACTTGGTGACTAAAAAGAGATCCATGGATTGTGAGACCATCAAAATGACTCATCAAGCAAGTGCAATTGTGTACTCGATGGCTCCAAATCTTAAAGATCCCGGTGCTTTCACCATTCCATGTACCATTGGGAGTGCAGATTTTGCAAAGGCATTATGTGATTTGGGGGCAAGTATCAATTTGATGCCTTAATCCGTGTTCAAAACTTTGGGTATTGGACAAACGAGAGCTACTTCAGTGAGATTGCAAATGGCGGATAGAACAATGAAGAGGCCACTTGGTATTATTGATGATGTTCTTGTCCGGGTGGACAAGTTTATATTGCCTGTTGACTTTGTGATTCTCGATTGCGAGGTCGACTATGAGGTGTTGTTAATATTGGGAAAACCTTTCCTTGCAACTGGGAAGGCATTGGTTAATGTGGAAGTAGGGGAACTCACCTTCTAGGTGGGTGATGAAAAAGTAGCCTTTCATGTGCGCAAATCAATGAGGCAGCCGAATAGTACTGAAGTGTGCTCTTTTGTGGATCTTGTCATAGAGGAGATAGTTGATGATACTAGTGCCACGATAAATGTGGAGGATCCTTTAAAAGTGGTATTGTTGAACCTTGATGTGAATGAGGATGAAGGTCGGGTGGAGTATGTCAATGCTTTGCACAGAATGGGCTCTTATTCTTATGAGCCCTGTAAGCTCTCTTTGAATCTTGAGAACAGAAAGACTCCGCCAACAAAGCCCTTAATTGAGGAACCTCTTGTTTTGGAGTTGAAGCCTTTGCCTTCACACCTCAGGTATGAATTCTTAGGCCTTAGTTCAACTTTACTTGTTATTCTTTCGTTTTGTCTTACTAACGTGCAGGTAGATACAACCCTGGAGGTGCTCCAAAGAAGGAAGAAGACAATTGGATGGACTCTAGCTGATATTCAGGGAATAAACCCCACCTTTTGCATGCACAAGATTATACTTGAAGATGATGCCAAGCCCTCAGTGGAACATCAAAAGAGATTGAATGAGTCTATACAAGAGGTTGTCAAAAAAGAGGTAATCAAGTGGTTAGATGTAGGGGTTATGTACCCCATCTCGGATAGTTCTTAGACTTCGTCGGTGCAATGTGTGCCGAAGAAGGGTGGTATGACTGTGGTTACCAATGAGCAAAATGAGTTGATTCCCACCAGGACTGTCACTGGATGGAGGGTGTGCATGGACTACCGCAAGCTGAATAAAGTGACTCGCAAGGATCATTTTCCATTGCCCTTTCTTGACTAGATGCTAGATAGACTTGCGGGGCGTACCTTCTACTATTTTCTATATGGGTACTCAGGCTACAACTAGATTTTTATTGCTCCGAAATATTAGGAGAAAACCACCTTCACGTGTCTGTATGGCACCTTTGCATTTTCTAGGATGCCATTTGGTTTGTGTAATGCACCGTCTACATTTCAGCGGTGTATGATGGCTATATTTACCGATATGGTGGAGGACTTCATGGAAGTATTCATGGATGATTTCAATATTGTGGATGACTCCTTTGATGAGTGTTTGAAGAATCTTGACAAAATGTTGGCCCGGTGTAAAGAGACAAATCTTGTGCTTAACTGGGAAAAATGCCACTTTATGGTCGAGAGGGCATTGTCCTCGGTCATAAGATCTCAAAGCACGACATAGAGGTGGACAAGTGAAAATTGAAGTAATTTCAAAGCTTCCTCCTCCTACTTCAGTCAAGGGGGTTAGGAGTTTTCTTGGGCATGCGGGATTCTACCGAAGATTCATCAAAGACTTTTCTAAGGTAATGAATCCTTTATGAAAGTTATTGGAAAAGGATGCCAAGTTCGTGTTTAATGAGGAATGCATGAAAGCTTTTGAACTTCTCAAGTACAAATTGACAACCATTCCTATTATTACCACACCCAATTGTAGCTTACCTTTTAAGCTCATATGTGACGCAAGTGATGTTGCGGTAGGGGCAGTCTTAGGTCAAAGAGTAAACAAGATGTTTAACCCAGTGTATTATGCAAGCAAAACAATGAATGATGCTCAAATGAATTATACGGTGACAGAAAAAGTGTTGCTAGTAATTGTGTTTGCACTGGAGAAGTTTAGGCCTTATCTCATGGGTGCCAAGGTGATAGTTCATACTGACCATGCAACACTCTGCTACTTGATAACAAAGAAGGATTCTAAGGCTCGATTGATGAGATGGGGTTCTATTGCTTCAAGAGTTTGACCTTGAAATTGTTGATCAGAAATGGAGTGAAAACTAAGTGGCGGACCACTTGTCTCGCTTGGAGGAAGAGGGGAGGCCCCGTGATGGCCTCGAAATTAATGATTCATTCCTTGATGAGCAATTCCTCTCTGTATCTGTGAATAACATGCCTTGGTTTGCGGATGTTGCCAACTTTCTTGTGACCAGTGTTGTTCCGTGTGAGCTCTCTTCTAACCAAAGGAAGAAGCTTAAATGGTATAGCTTGGACAACTACTGGGATGAGCCTTACTTGTTCAAAATTTGCAATGATGGTATGATCCAGAGATGTGTTCCAAAAAAGAAGCAAATGAGTATTCTGGATGCTTGTCATTCCTCTCCCTACGATGGTTATCATGGTGGGACGAGGATAGCTTCAAAGGTGCTTAGCTGTGGTTTTTATTGGCCTATATTGTACAAGGATGTGGGTGAGCTTGTGAAGAGATGTGATGAGTGCCAACGAGCAGGTGAAATTTCAAAGAAGGATGAAATGCCTCTCAAATACTATTCTTGAGGTTGACATATTTAATGTGTGGGGCATTGACTTCGTGGGATCTTTTGTGAGTTCATGTGGCAACACATACATTCTGGTGGCTATTGATTATGTTTTCAAGTGGGTTGAGGCTGTGGCTTTACCCAACAACGAGGCCCGAAGTGTGGTGGCTTTTCTCAAGAAGAATATCTTTACTTGGTTTGGCACTCCTAGAGCGATCATTAGTGATGGAGGTTCTCATTTCTGCAATAAGGCATTTGACACTTTGCTTGCAAAGTATGGTGTCAATCACAAGGTTTCAACCGCTTAACATCCTCATGCTAGTGGGAAAGTTGAGGTCTCCAACAGGGAGATTAAGAGCATATTATCAAAGACTGTCAATGCAAATAGGACTGACTGGTCAAAGAAACTAGATGATGCTTTGTGGGCTTACAGGACTCCTTACAAGACTCCGATTGGTATGTCTCCATACCGGTTGGTGTTTGGGAAAGATTTTCGTCTCCCAGTTGAGTTAGAGCATAAGGCCATATGGGCTTTGAGGAAGTTAAATCTTGAATGGGATGTTACAGCAAATCTTCGGGTGGAGCAACTCAATAAGCTTGATGAGTTCCGGTTTCATTCCTATTCCAGCTCATCCTTGTATAAGGACAAGATGAAGTACTTACATGACAAGTATGCCCATAGCAAGGAATTCAAAGTGGCTGACTTGGTTCTCTTATTCAACTCCCAGTTACGACTGTTCCCGGGAAAGCTCAAGTCAAAATGGAGTGGACCTTTTGAGGTGGTGCTTGTGACTCCGTTTGGTGCTTTTGATTTGAAAAACAAAAATGGTGAAATCTTCAGAGTTAATAGGCACAAAATGAAGCATTATCTTGGCAAGTTTGATGATAGCCAAGTGGTGGCAATGGTCCATCTCAAGTGATTGATGGTAACTTGTGTCGTGCCGCGAAGTTAAATCAGGTGCTTCTTGGAAGGCAACCCATATGTTTTTTGTCTTTTTTTATTTACTTTGTAGTGTAGGATTTGTTTTTGAACTAACTGGTTGTGAGATGTGTGTAGGAATGTTTGATGCAGTGCATGACTAAACTGGAAAAATTTGGCACTCTCTGAAGTTGGACCACTGACAGTGCTCCATTTTTCGTGGTCAGCGGTGGCCTTATCGTGGAGGTGGAAATTGGTGGCGGACGCGGGATTGAAAATCCCAAAACACAGACTCTCTGAACTTTGCCACCGTTGAGAGCGAAATCAAGACAGCAGTGGGATTGAAAATCCCAAAATGAGACTTCTCTGAAGTTTCCACCGCGTCCATAGTGCTATTTTTCGCTGAGAGGGGTTCCTTACCGCGACCTCATACCATTTACTGCTCTTAGTGGTAGTCTTAGAAAAGCAACCATTATGTTCTTCATAAGCGTGGACCGCGGTGATTTTTCGCGGCCGCGCCAGGTGAGTTGTATGGGCCCCTGGGTGTTTTCTATAAATAGGACCTTAGGAAGCCTTTCAATTTTCGATCTTTTGACTCTCCAGCACAAATTTTGCACTGTTCACATTAGCCCTAATCTGCACCAACACAATCAAAGATTATTTTTCACCACTCATCTCACATCTGGTAATTTCACTCCTTCATTATTTTCTAATTTTGTATTTGTTTTTCTTTTAGTTGTTAGTTTTTACTTCTTCTTCCCCTTTTCTTTTAATTTTGACCTAGGGTTGTTTAGTATTAATTAGATTAGGCTTAAAATAGTTAAGATATATTAATGAATACCTAGTGGGGTTAACAATGTAGAGGATATTTCTAAATGCATGACAATTTGAAACCCTAGGTTGACTAAGCCCGATTTTGACTTCCGCGGTTGATTTTTCGCGGTCAGCATTGTTTAGTTATATCTGAGTTGGAAATATTGATGAATGCAGTCAGTGGTGATAATTTATGCTGAAAGCAGTCCAACCTCCGCGGTCGCAATGCTTTTCTTGCGGTCCGTGATGCTCAAGTTCAGAGAAGTAAAAATAAGGGTCCGCAGCCGCGGTTGATTTTCTGCGGACAGCGGTGCAACCTCCGCAGTCGTGCCCAATTTTTTGCGCTCAACGGTAGTATAGAATCAATTTGTGTGTAGTTTGATTCCCATACCTCCGCGACCGCAATGCATTTTCCGTGGTCAGCGATGATCATTCCGTGGTCGCGCTTCATTTTTCGCTATCAACGGTCTGCAACTTTTTCTGTAAATCGTTCTTCTGCTTTTCTGCACTACTTCTTCTAGCTCTAGTACTAACAGTTTTTCCACTGATTATGTTGCAGCCAATGGTAAAATCTAAAGGTGGTGGTGAGAAACAAAAGGGGAAAGTAGAGTCCTCCCGGGGTAGGGGACAAGGACAAATTAAGTTAATCCCAGCAATACGGAAATCAATTGGGCAACTCAGGAAGAATATTTGAGCTGCAGACAAAGCTACATCACACTCAGAGGGGAGTGACTATGTCCCATCCCGGGAGGCCTCAGAGAGTGACTATGTGCCAACATATGTACCAAACTTCCCGGGGAGACTCAGGTTGATAGATGAGCCTACACCCCCAGCCTCTCCTACTTCTCATGCCTCTTCTGAGTCGTGTGATGGCTCAGTGAAGAGTGGTGAGTCCTCAACTTCAGCCTCACCCACAATTTCATCACTAGCACAAGATCCCATATATGTAGATGCCGAGGTACCGGATGATGGAAGAGGGGGTGATACCCAGACCAAAGATGTGGAAAGGAAAAGAAACCCAGAGGTGTGGCAACAGAGGTTCGTCAGTGAGTTGGCATACCATAAATTCAGGGAGTGGTGGCCTTAAAAGTCACTCATTCATGAGCACCAGTTCATAGAGCGGGATCTTCTGCCTTAAAACCTTAATGTGAAGCAGCACCTTCAATGAACGAGTGGGATAGGAGTACTTCACTAGCAAGGTGTCGGATGCTAATGAGCACCTATTCAAGGAATTCTACGCCAATGCCTCTCACATCAAAAAGGGCACAAAAGTGACTAAGGTGTGGAACCTGAAGGTCAAGTTTGATGGGAAGACGATCAATGATTACCTGGGATTCAATGATGAAGATGAGGCACTGTACTTAGAGAAGGTGGCGATGGATGAGGTAGCCCGCCTGTGGTTGGCATCACTTCTGGCTCTCTCGGATACTACTCCAACATGGTTGATAGTAGGGGTTCCTATGTTGAGGAACACCCTGAACTTTGAGGCAAAGGGTTGGGAGACCTTTGTATGTAGCAGACTAGAACCCACTACTCACGAAACACCACGCCGGTTTCTCGAGCGATTGTAGTAGCAGCTATCATGGCGGGGTTCCCGATTAATATCGGGAATATCATGTCTAGGGTGATCACCAGAGTGGTGAACGAGGGTGATAGATCTTACCCCTTCCCGAACTTCCTCACCATGTACTTGGAAGATTAGGAGGTAGAGAAAATAAATTTTGATGTCATGGTAAAACCCAAAAATCCCTTCTCATGGTATAGCCTTCAGGGTCCAGGCAACCCCAAATCCAAGGGATCCAAGGGGAAAGCTACTACTTCTACTGGCTAGTCTGAAGAGTCAACAGTGGTAGTCACTACTTCACAGCCTCCTACTGCCATACCGGATCTTGCCTCCATACCATCTACTTCCATGCCGTCCTCAGTTCCATCCTCCTCAGCATACCTATTAACTGATCACATGTTGAACCAAACACTCTCCAACATCAATAACTGGATGCAGGCAGCAACTTCTAAGTTATTTGTGCTATCTAGTTCAGTGGCAGCCCAGTCAATTCCCGCACAGCCACAAGTGCCAATTTCAGTAGAGGAGTCTCTCAAGGAGCTTCTGGACAACCATAAGAAGCTCTAGAGAACCAAAAGCTTATCATCGATCCTCATGCGGTTCAAGGAAAAACACTTTAGGAGCTGAGCAAGCAGACAAAGAAGCTAAAAAAGACTCGGGCCTCAAAGGAGTCGGTGAAGCAATTGAGGGGAGAGGTGTAGAAGATGAAATCAGCTGGCCACCTACCATTGGAGCTTCTATTATAGGACCAGCTTCTAGCAACTCAGACAGAGCAGGTTCAGGAGTAGGAGACTGAGGGAGAGCCTAGGAGAAGGAGAGTGATGCCCCGGGTTGATGATGTAGAGATTGAGCTGGAGGATCCTGAGGGAGGTGCCTCTGGTCAGCCATAGGCCCCCGAGCCAGGTGATCCAAGGACCCAACCATAGGAACCCATGTAGATAGAGGACCTATATGGAGTTTTCTTTACTCTCTACCCTTCTTTTTGTCTTATTTTTGGTTAGTTAGCATTGAGGTCAATGCTAGTTTTTATTTGAGGGGGTGGTCCTACTATGATGATTTGGTAGTTGGTTTGTAATGATACTTTTTTTTTCTTTATGCTTATTTTTCACTTTTGGTATGTATATAATTTTACCATGTATTTCACTTTTCGTTATTTTTCAATCTTGGTCTATATATAAAGTTACTCTCTCATGTATATATTCATTCCCTTTTATGTATATTCGTCTAAATCCCCTATTGTACATATGTAGTTTACTTTCCGCATTTTACTTCATAACTTCTTTTGCAATTTTCCTTAATAGTATAGCTTCTTATTTTATTTAGTAGCTTCTTTTTCGGTTCATAGCTTCTTATTTTATAAGTTTTTGTGATTAATAAGCCTTTGGTTTTCTTAATGTCACGGTTCTTTCTAAAGGTGGAGCTTGTGTGAACCGGGAAGCTCTTCCCGATGATGGATGGCTTGACAAACTTCTTAAGGGTTTGAGTTTGTTTTCTTTTCATTTTTATGTAAATAGTAGCTAGTGAACAACGATGCCTCAGGCAAAGCTTCATTTGGGCCTAACACATTTACCTTTGACCTTATGGTTAAAAACAAATTGGTGTATATGGGATGGTGATAGTTGTGACCTTGAGACTCTTGTGTTGACTAAACAATCATCAAGTGGTTTCTCGGAATCATTTGTGTTGCTCAAATCTTAGCTAAGGTTGTTGTGGGCCCCTGACTCTGTCTCTTTAGCAATCCTATAGCTTGTGTGGTGAGGTATTAATTTGAAAATCCAAGTCTCGTGCCAATGAGTCTAGAACTTGCCCTGAATGTTTGTCTAGGCAAAATCCTAAGTGTAGCTCGACTTGAGAAGTGATTATAGGCTCTCCTTGATCCAAATTGAAGCTTGAAAACATCCATATCCTACCAAGAATGATATCCCTAGTCAACCCCATTGAGTCATAGCCCTTATTCTTTCAATCTCCATGATACAAGCCTTTATCCATTCTAAAATGACCCTCTCTTGGCACACGATATTTCCTTAGCACAAGGCAAAAGCATAAGTTTGGGGGAGAGACGAGGAATGCAAAAGTGATAAAAGGTACAAAATGAAGAAAAGGAAAGGCAAAGAGAAAAAGAAAGAAAAGCCAAAAAGTCAAAAAGAAAGTGAACAATGTAGAAGAAATGAAGGAATTCAATAAAAGCAAAAGATGAAAGGCTTGGAAAGATTAGAAAGGAGAAAAAGGATTGAAATGAACAAGAGAGAGTGACAGTGTGTCTCTCTAGCCCCTAAGAAATAAGTAAATGACTCAAAGAGTCAAGAAAATATGTGCCAAAATGAAGCAAATGAATTGCTTAAGGAAAGATGAAACCTTCTTAGACCAATATATCCTACCCTGAACCAAAAGCCTTCATTACATTCCCGCAAAAGCCCTATATGATCTTGAGTTAAGTGAGCTTACATTAGTGGTGACTCACATAAGGGTCAAGCTTATGGTAGTTAGAGCCAGACTTGTGATCTTCCATTGAGAGAGATGAGTGTGTTCTCCACAATCCTCGTTCTGAGTGCTACAATATAAAAGTGAGGTTTGCTTTTGGAGAGTTGAGGAGTATGAGTTTGGATTCTACAATGACCAATGTAATAGAAAGAGTTTCCTTGATAAGTTGAGTCAACTCTTGATGCTTTTGTGGTGCACTATAGCCATGGTGCTAAAAAGGTTGTGTATTATTAATAATGTATTTGAGTTAAGGGTAATTATTAGTCCCAATTGATTCTTGATGAGGTTACTTTAGGACAACTAAAATTTTCCTTTCTTTTATCTTGAGGAGGTGGGAATTACTTGTTTGCTTGAGGAAAAGCAAAACTTAAGTTTGGGTTTTGGATTAAAAGTGTGTACAAGTATTCCTGAAAGCTAACTTATTGTGCTTGTTTGCGGTATTTGGTCAAAAAGAGACAAGGATGTCATAACCAGCTCAAAAAAGGAGTGAAACCTGCACAAGTTCAAAGCTGATTCAAAAGAGCGCTGACAGCGAAAAAACAATCGCGGACGCGGAAGAGCAACCGCTGAGGCGGTCTTGATTTCGCTATTAGCGGTGGAAAAGTTTAGAGAGTGTATGTTTTGGATTAAGAAGTCACCGCTGCCTGTGGTGAAATTGTGCGGCAGTGGTAGCTTTAGCGCAACAGCAGTCGAGTTACCATCCTCAGCAGTAGTCAAAATCAGAGAATCAGAAGTGGAGCTAAAAGTTGAAGACCGCGGTCTGTGCTTGATTTTTCGCGGTCGCGGTAGTCTTAGCACTGCAACGGTCCATTTTTCGCTGTTAGTGGAACCTCCGTAGGGGCATTTTTGTCCAAAACATTTAGTTGTGTATAAATAGTTCTTTTTCAGATTTTTAGGTCATCTGTTATTTAGAAAGCACGTGAACCGCCTTCTTTTACCTTTTTGAGTAATTTTAGAACATCTTTAGCAATTAAACTTAGATTTTAATCTTGTAATTACTTTTTATGGCTTATATTTTATTTCAATCTTTGATTTCTTCTTTGATTATGAATAGCTAAACCCATTAGCTAGGGTTGTGACCAACCCTAGTGTAGGTATTTAATGGGTCTTCAATTTTAGGGCTTAAATGTTTATGGGTGAATGATATTTGGCTTGATTTATGCTTTAAATATTGAATTGGTGGTTGCAAATACTGATTTGTGCCTTTTTGACTTAGGCTCTTCTTGAGAAAGAGAGACTAAGTCTAGGAAATTCAGGCCAACAAGGAATTGGGGTGCATTCAAGAGACTGATAGCCCCAATTAAAGGATTAAATATAAAGATAGTAATACCCGACTTGAGCCAATTTTGCTTGCATTGCTTGAACACCAAATTGGGCCTGAGAAAACTAATTAGGGCAAAGTCACTCAAACTACCGAGAGGTATAGAGTGAGTAGTTATATACAATGGCTATATCAAGATCCCAATTATAATAAATTTGCCCTAAGTTTTAGATTCCGTTAGATACCCACCTAGATGCAAGTCACTTCCATAGTGCCTTTAGACCAATTAAGAAAACCTTACAAAAATATCATACTTAGCTTATTTTCCTGCATCATTAGTATTAAAGTAGAATAGTAAACAAGCAAAGAATAATTAGAAGTGCAATTAATAACATCGCACATTGCTAGATTAGATAGGAATCCAATTCCAAACATATCTTAGCTCTCTGTGGATTCGATCCCGACCTTTCGGGTAAAAGCTGCATCGACCGCTCTTGCCACTCTATAGTGGTGTAGGGTTGGAACCGATCACTACCCGACAGGGATATTGATTTTTGTATTGACTTGATGCGGGGCACTCAACCCATTTCTATTCCCCCATATCGTATGGCACTAGCAGAGGTGAAGTAATTGAAAGAACAGCTTTCAGAACTTCTTGATAAGGGGTTTATTAGGCCTAGCATGTCGCCTTAAGGTGCACCAATTCTGTTTGTGAAGAATAAATGTGGTACTACACGGACGTGCAACGACTATAGGCAGTTAAACAAAGTTACAATTAAGAACAAGTACCCTTTGTCGCGCATTGATGATTTATTTGACCAGCTTCAAGGAACGAGGGTGTTCTCTAAGATTGATTTGAGGTCTGGTATCACCAGTTGAAGATTCGGGACTCATATATTCTGAAGACGGCATTCAGGACCCGCTATGGTTACTATGAGTTCCTTGTGATGTCTTTTGGGCAGACCAACGCCGTAGCAACATTTATGCATCGAAGGTTTATGCCAAGTTCTCCAAGTGTGAGCTTTGGCTTAGTTCGGTGGTGTTCTTGGGGCACGTGGTGTCCAGTTAGGGGATTAAGGTGGATCCAAAAAAGATAGAGGTGGTTCAGAGTTGGCCCAGACCGTCTTCAGCTATTCAAAGTTTTCTCGGCTTGGCCGGATATTATCATTGCTTTGTAGAGGGTTTCTCGTCCATTGCATCGCTTTTGACCAGATTGACCTAGAAGGGTGCTCCATTCAGGTGGTGGGATGAGTGTGAGGATAGCTTTTAGAAGCTCAAGACTACCTTGACCACATCTCCAATTCTAGTTTTGCTTTCAGCGTCAGGTTCTTATATAATGTATTATAATGCTTCTCTGATTGGTATTGAGTGTGTCTTGATGTAGGAGGGTAGAGTGATTACTTATGATTCACGCCAGTTAAAGCCCCATGAGAAGAACTACACAGTTCATGATTTGGAGTTGGCAGCCATCATTCATGCATTGAAGATTTGGAGGCACTATCTCTAAGGTGTGTCTTGTGAAGTATTTACTGATCATCGGA
Source organism: Nicotiana tabacum (assembly GCF_000715075.1). Taxonomy (NCBI): domain Eukaryota; kingdom Viridiplantae; phylum Streptophyta; class Magnoliopsida; order Solanales; family Solanaceae; genus Nicotiana; species Nicotiana tabacum. Next base: position 25,968,062 of record NC_134095.1, read on the forward strand.
GCTTCCAGCACTTGTTCAATCAAAAAGATCTAAATTTGAGGCATCAAAGATTGTTGGAGCTGCTAAATGACTATGATATTACCATTCTATGTCATCTCAGGAAGGCCAATATGGTGGCTGATGTCTTGAGTAGAAAGGCAGTGAGTATGGGTAGCCTTGAATTTATTCATGTTGATGAGATACCGTTTGCAGCCGATGTTCATGCCTTGGCCAACCAGTTCGTGAGATTAGATGTTTCGGAGCCCAGTCAAGTTCTAGCTTGTGTGATTTCTCGGTCTTCTTTATATGATTGCATCAGTATGATGATCCCCATTTCCTTGTCCTTAAGTACACGATTCAGCACGGTGATACCAAGGATGTTACTATTAGGGATGATAGGGTGTTGAGGATGCAGGGTCGGATCTGTGTACCCAATATCGATGGGCTACGTGAGTTGATTCTAGAGGAGGCCCACAATTCGCGGTATTCTATTCACCCGAGTACCGCAAAGATATATCATGACTTGAGGAAGAACTATTGGTGGAGGAGAATTAAGAAAGACATAGTGGGTTTGTAGTTTGGTGCCTAAATTATCAACAGGTGAAGTATGAGCATCAAAGACCGAATGGATTGCTTCAAGGGCTTCAGATTCCAAAGTGGAAATGGGAGCATGGATTTTGTAGTTAGGATCCCACGGACTTCGAGCAATTTAATGCTATTTAGGTGATTATGGACCGGTTGACCAAGTTCGTGCATTTCATACCAGTTGGAACTGTCACACCTCCTTTTTACCTACACCCCCGTAAAGGGTATAATGGAGTTTTTCCAATTAAAGGACAATCGAAACAGGATTTATTATTTAAAGATTCAGAGTCACCACTTGGGATAATTTATGGCATCCCAAGTCACCGGTTCAAATCTCGAATTGAGGAAAAGATTGACTCTGTATTACAATCCGCGAACACAGAAATCCGGGTAAGGAATTCTGTTAACCCGCGAGAAGGTATTAGGCATTCCCAAGTTCTGTGGTTCTAGCACGGTCGCTCAACTATTATTATTGGCTCATTATCTGATTTTAAAACACTTTTAGACCTATGGTAGATTTTAACTTATTAGCCGCGTTTAATTCATTTTTAGGAAGATTTCAATGTCATTTAAAACACGTCTTTAGGCGACGCCACATGAAATGCACCCGGAGTTCGAGACACATTTTATTTAACGTTGTTAAGATTCAGATTTATGTCACATGAAATGCACACCCGGGTTTAGGAGGGTAAATTTAAATTACGCACCTAAAGCAACTATGCATTTTCAACTTTGTGAGGGACATGGAAAATCCACTAAATGGCGCGCCTCGATTTCTAAGGATAAAAATATTAATTAAATTAGGGCCATGCATTTTTGAAATTTTATTTGGCACGGCACACTTCGATTTTAATTTTTAAAGGGAATTCAAACTAAACTTTGGAGGGCTATAAGCTATTTGTGTTATCTAATATGGATCACCTCCACTAGTTAAAAGGGTTTGGCTAATTGATTAAAGGGCATAAGAAATGCATCAATTTCATGAAAACCAAACTTAGCTGATTTATATCGACGGGGAACTGAGCCAATCATTCGATACTAATTGGGCCAACAATGGCCATCAACAGGAGAGACTATTTCGAAGCAAGAAAAAATGCATGGAGCAGGGCCTACCATTTTCTGTCTCCAAATGCTTTCGATATTCTGGGCCCAGATTGAGTCCAAATTTAACAAAAGAATGGAAATCAATATGTATTGGCCAGAGATCAAGTCTCTGAAGGGTCAAACCACTTTAAGCTTAAAAAAACTTTGGGTTTTAAAACAAAACTCCTCACGATCCAAACTTAAAATCACATAGCATTCATTGATATAAGCAAGGGCAACCTGAACTAATTAGGATACAAATGCATGAAAAACTCAGAACACTTCATGTTTGAACACTTAAAGCTCCTGAAAGAAATCCTTGAAGCCTATTGAATAAGCACAGATATCTGACAACCTTTATGTGAACCAATAAGCTTGGATGGCTATAAGATTAGATCACATGCCTAAGAAAGATCACTTTTTCTGAATTTGATTCAAAGCAGTACTATTTGGCCTTGTGTACTATTCCAATTCCTATACCAGGTTACAACAAACATGCTAGACTTTAAGCCTTAAGCAAAACCTTTCAGCAGACTATCAAAACAACTAATGCAAGGACAAACCTAGTCACATAGCATTCAAACGCTAGCAAACCATTCAAACCAACCTAAAAATTACTGCTATTTCAAATCAGAGCACCTCTTTCACTTATAATAGTTCTCAAACAAAACTGAACCAAATAGAAGAAATAAATCGCTTAACAACTTCAATTTCCTACTTGATATCCCACTCATACTCAATATACTAACCAAACATTTCAAATGCTAAACAATACAGGCAACATGAGATTAAAATAGAAAGAAATAAAATTCAGTACAAATCAGTTCTCAATCATATTTCAACTCCAAACTTCATACTACAACCTAAGTGATGTCTATGATGCTGAAAATACCTGGAAATGAAAGGAAATAAGTGGTGAGGGATCAACAGTAATAGCAGCAGGCAATCAACAGCAGTTTTCAACCAGTTTCAAACCTAGAAAAATGAAATAACAGTACAGGAAAATAGTTTCAATCCAAGCAAATGAACCAGAAGACCTTAAGCTGACTTGATTTCAACTCATTTCAACTATCAGCTATCCAGAAATTGTTTCAATCCTAAGGAAACTTCAGAAATCACCAGTAACTCAATGAAACAATGTTATTCTTTAGAGTTCTCAAAATGTTCTTTAAACTCTTTCAATATTTCTGGATCTCCTTGTCTTTGAACTCAGTGTGTGTGTGTGTGTACTCTATTTTTTTTATTTTAGAGTATTCTTCTGTGTATATGAACTCAGTGCCTATGTCTCTCAGAATGTCCTCTCCTCTTCTCAGTATTTTAGAGTCTCAGAATCTATGTATTTCAGAGTACCAGACTGCCTTTTGTTCTCTGATTTTTAGCCTTTAAATAGGCACTCAATTAGTGTCATTCCCATTATCAATTCAACTTTTCTATTTTTTAAATTATCTATACTAGCTTAGTGCTTTTTAATTAATTCAGTAATGCAATTTCTACCCTAACACTATTGAGAAGCTTCCTAAGTTTTTTTTAAATTATCACAATTACAGTAACCAAAAGAATAAAACAATCAACTGGATTGAAAATCAAAATCAGCTATTAAATTGATTAACGACATACATGAATATTAACTAAAGACAACGAATGGACAATTCACAATTTTAAAACTAATTCTAAACTAAATTAAATTGCTCGAAGAAGAGAAGAAGACGAGGCGGAAGTGAAATAATAACAAGAAAAAAAATAAGTAATACTGGAGACTCACCAATTCAACGGGTTCATGTGGCACTCGAATTTTTTCCGATTTCATCGCCAAATGATGTTAGTCATTTGTTCTTTGTTAGAACAAGTGATTAACACCATTTTGCGACGAAACTGGGCCCTGAAATTATCAACAATCCTTGAGTTTAAATATGTCTTTTAGCATGCGGACTCAAGATTTGAAATTCGACCCATTTCAACCAAATTCGAGGGAAACCAGATATATATTGGCTATGAGGAGGTCAATGAGGTTATGGGGTGTTAGTTTGGGGTCGATTGGGTAAACTAGGGTTTGGGGTTCAAACTTCAATCGAAAATTCGACAAGTTCGGCTACGATTCGAAGGAAACGGTTTGGGGATTTGGGATGAGGAGGCGAAGGGGATTCTGGGGTGTAATTTTAGAAATGATTGGACCACCGGAACCGCCTTGAGGCAATTTTCGGTGGGTGGAGAAGGGTGGTGTGAGGCGGTGTCTATGTCTGGTCTCTGAAGAGAGACGAGTGAGGGGGGGAGGGGTTTGGTATATTAAAATGAATGATTAATTTGGGTCGTTGGATGATTGAAATCCAACGGATGTGATTGAACCCTTAATTGGAACGGGGTCGTTTTGGTTACACGGGTGCTGGACTGGTTCAGGGGCGGGTTGGGGTCGGGTAATGGGCAAGGTTTTGGGTGTATTTGATTTGGGCCTCTTGAATTAAATTGAATTTGGCCCAAATTTGATTTCCTTCTCTTTTATTTAATTCTTTTCCTTTTCTATTTATTTCCAAACTATTTTTCAAAACTAAAATCCTAAATTAAATTATAAAAAAACCCAAATTAACTTTAAAAAATACTAATTGACTTTAAATAATACTTATCACAAATAATTAAATACCAAACTAGAAGAAAATCACAAAATTTTGACATTAAACACTAAAAATGCAAAAATACGTTATTTTTGTGATTTTTTTATTTTGTAAAACAATAATTTACTAAATTAACCCAAAAAATAAAAAATCAAATCCTAAGTGCAGATGATATATTTTTGTATTTTTTAATGCATTAACAAAATTAAACATGCACACAAAAACATGCAAACAATCAAGAAAATTGTACAGTAATTCCTAGAATAACACATAATTAAAGAAAAGACCTAATTTTGGAAATTCTTTTGGAGTAATTCGTGTGAGGCAAAAATCACGTGCTCACAGATGCCCCTCTTTGCCCGGAAACACGAAGAGTTTTCATGCAAAGATAAAGTGAGCGGATACGAGCGATTTTTGCCCATTTGAATAATCCGTGGGAAGCATCTTTTGAAAGATTTGACCGAACCTCTGCTTCAAAGGTTTCCTACATATCTTTGGCTATAAAGGAATCATGTCAATATAGTTTGGGAAGTTTTGGTAGCTGAGACTACCATGAAGCTGTGATTTCACTGTGACTGCTGATGCTGCTGCTGATACTGCCTACTGACCTCCTTATTACACCATGACAAAATGAAGAAGCTAGACTAAGCTATAATCTATGCTTTACAAAGATTTATTTTCAAACTTGATCTTGTGACTGATGTTGCCTCGTTGATTTGTATTTTCCTTAGAAATTCCTTTGTTGTTGACTTGACTTGTATTTTGAGATGCCTTCCCTTTTCTCCAGGCGGGTACCTGATTGCTGAACCTTTTTAATGTCTTCCTTTGCCTATTGTTCCCTTTCCTCTGTTCTCCGGGCGGGCTCCATGTTACTTGAAATTTAAATTGTATTCCCTTGTTCTCCAGGCAGGCTCCTGATTGCTGAAACTCGAAATGTATTCCCTTGTTCTCCAGGTGGGCTCCTGATTGCTGAAACTTGAAATGTATTCCCTTGTTCTCCAGGTGGGCTCCTGATTGCTAAACTTGAAATGTATTCCCTTGTTCTCCAGGTGAGCTCCTGATTTCAGCAAAATAGACAAAACAAAGAAAATTTTCTTCCCCAGTTTGGTAGCTAGACACATATGTGAGTGTAAACTAAATCATGTTACCAAATATCAGTAAGAACTTGATAGCTGTAACTTGAACTGTACTCCCTTGCTCTCCATGTGGGCGCTTGATTGCTGAAACTTGAACTGTTGTTCCTTGTTCTCCAGGTAGACGCCTGATTACTGAATCTTCAACTACTTTTCCTTGTTCTCTAGGTAGACGCCTGATTGCTGATACTTCAACTGTTGTTCCTTGTTCTCCAGGTGGACTTCTGATTGTTGATACTTCAACTGTTGTTCCTTGTTCTCCAGGTGGACGCCTGATTGCTGATACTTCAACTGTTGTTCCTTGTTCTCCAGGTGGACGCCTGATTGCTGATATTTCAACCGTTATTCTTTGTTATTCAGGTGGGCTACTGATTGCTGATATTTCAACTGTCTTTCCTTGTTTTCCAAGTGGATGCCTAATTGTTGAATCTTTAACTGCTTTTCCTTATTCTCCAGGAAGACGCCTGATTTCTGAAACTTGGTCCATCTTCTTCTTGCAACTGCCTTTGTTTGGCTTGTTCTCCTTCATTCCTCCAGGTGGGTGCCTGATTACCAATACTTGTGCCAATTTCCTTGAAACTTGATTTGTTTTCCCTTGTTCTTCAAGTGGGCTCCTGATTACTTGATCCTGAACTGCTTTTTGTCCTTAACATTCGTGCTGCTTTCCCTGTTTTTCAGACGGGTATCTGACTTTCAACAAAATAGACAAAACAAAAGAAATTTTTCTGCCCCAGTTTGGTAACCGGGCGTATCTATAAGTGTTAATTGAATCCTTTTACCAAACATTTATAACAATCTGCAAGCTATATCCCATTATCTAGGAGGGTCCTGAAAATCTCTAGCAAGTTTCCAAAGCTACATTATATTTTTTAGAGGTATGATTTCCGTCGAATCTTGTTATTTAAAACAGTCTTAAAGCTACATCCCATTATCCAGGAGGGTCCTGAAATTTCGAATTAAAACTTATCTTACGAATGACAATTTCAACGCTAAAATGTACTCTCTTATAACAACACTTACTTATCTAATGGAATGCTTAAAGTTGCGTCCCATTATTCAGGTGGGTCCTAAAAACTCTTACGCAAACTTCGAAGCCAATTTATATTCCTTTTGGTGCATATTTGTCCTATATGTACTACTTATGATTGTTTTGGATTTTAACCTAGGTACCATTTTCCAGGAGGGTCCTGAAGTTTCGAATTGAGTCTTGTCTTTAAAAATGAAAAATTCAAACCAACTTATATTTTCACAAAGTAGAGCTTATGCTAGAAATTGTACTCATGAATATTTTGAATTAAAGTTATGTCCCATTATCTAGGAGGGTCCTGAAAATTTCCAATTAAATCTGGGGAAAAGGTGGAAAAAGATGGTATTTCTTCTTGGGGGAAAAGGTTGAGGAAGCAGAAAATCATAATCATCAGTCTGGAAAAGAAGAGAAGTCAGAATCTTTGTTCTCATGGGGTAAAAAGGTGGAAAAAAGATGGTGTTTCTGCTTGGGGAAAAAAGTGGAAAAGGGATGGTGTTTCTTCTTGGGGGAAAAAGATGGTTTTTTTTAGAAAATAAAGCGGAAACGGGTTCTTTTTGGTCCCTTTGTTGGCCAGCCCGAGAGACCGGGGCTATGAAGGTCTCCCAAATTATGTTGAATTCCGAGGCCTCTGGGGGTAATGTCCAAAATGTATCTCAAGCATGCAAAACTTCAAAGCTCCACTTGTAATTCTGCTACTCATGATTACTTTAGATCTTAAACTAAGTCCCATTTTCCAGGAGGGTCCTGAGAATTCTGCGATCAAAACTGCATGGTACTTGCTTTCCTTACAAGGTGCTTCCTAAAACACATGCCATCTTTGCCCCTATTTCAAATCAAAGAAAATCTTGTCAGTTAAAAACGTGATGGTTAGTTGTGGCATTCTTGTTGGGGATGGTTTTCTCTTTGACATGCTTTGCTTCGACCGACTGCCTTGAACTGGTCGAGAATTGTTTTGACCTACCGACTGATCCTTAACCACAGGATCCCCCAACTGTTGTTCTCCCCTTCTGACCTTTCTTCCTAAACCCGTACATCTCCCACAACATTACTGAACCATTCCACCGATATAACTTTTGCTTACACCGTATGTCCCACTTTTCATCATACTATCTCTAGCATGTCCTAGCCGCATTTTGCTTTGTGCAATTTTGAATCTGGTAGTACACTTTGACATTCCTTCTTATTTGTTGAAGCAAGGCTAACCTTGGAAGAGCTTTAGAGGAGTAAAATTAACAGCAATGAAATGCAACGATTTTGAGAATTAAGAATAAAGAAGAAAATCCAAATTTGGATGATTGTTGGAGATAGGAAAAGAAACTTATCTGAGTGGATTCACTGGAACCAATGATCATGGTATGCATTTTGGATTAATCAGCCCAGTCTATTTAACCAATCTCCTTTCCAATTGTTTTACTTTGTGCTCCAAGATTTCCACAACCCAATTTTTACTTTCCGCCAACTTACGGACCTTGTTCGACTTGCAGTGCCCTGAAAGGTTTTCACCGACAAACCTCTCTCATTTGTTTATTCCTCAATTCCTTATCGCCTCATGGTGCCTGTGAAGGTTTTCACCAATAAGACTCTCTCATTTTTATTTTCTCTCGGCTTTCATCGCCTCATGGTGCCCATGAGGGTTTTCACCAATAAGACTCTCTCATTTTTTGATTTCTCTTGCTTAAACCGGAGTGTTGCCCCTGATATGAATTCTCTTTATATTGCTTGACATGGCATCTCTCGAAAACTGATCGGGAGGTCTTTCATTGAACAGTAATGTGGGTTCTTGGATATGTTTGGAAATAAAAGGGTATAAAACGGGCTCAAAACAACTTCAAATGGGTCAGAATTACAATTTTTGGAATCACATTTCTTATTACTATCACAACTTCTGCCCCAGTTTCTTGCTTGGGGATCTTTTGATATTTTATTTTACTATGACCGAGCCGTGAGGCTGCCTACGTATCCTTAACAGGAATCAGGTCAAATGTAGTTCACACCTGAATTTTCTTGTTGTTATACTTTCTCTTTTCACTTCTTTTCTTTTCTCTTTTTCTTTTCTTTCTTTTCTCTCTTTTTCGTTATTGATTCCAAAAGAAGGGTATGAAAGAAATAAATAAGGCTCAAAAAGGGGGAACAAAGGGTAGAGTGTTTAGATAACGGAACAAATTGCCTTCGTCATTTCATTCTTCGAAACAATGCCAAGTACAAATAATCAACAATTATAACAAAGAAATCATACGTAATATCTCTTGACTGCATCAGAATTGATAGCTATGTCTATGCATTTTCCTTCGATATCTATTAAACATAAAGCACCATTAGACAATACTCTGGTTACAATAAATGGCCCTTGCCAATTCGGGGCGAACTTGCCTTTTTCTTCAGCCTGATGTGGAAGGATACGTTTCAGCACTTGCTGACCCACTTCAAACTTTCGGGGACACACCTTTTTGTTGTATGCTCTTGCCATTCGCTTTTGATATAACTGGCCATGACACACAGCTGCCAATCTTTTTTCATCAATCAAGTTCAACTGCTCCAAACGAGTTTTGACCCACTCATCATCATCAATCTCAGCCTCAACAAAAATCCAAAGGGATGTGATTTCAACTTCTACAGGTATTACTGCTTCAGTGCCATATACCAACAAATAAGGAGTTGCACCTACTAAAGTACGAATAGTAGTGCGATAACCCAGCAACGTAAATGGTAATTTTTCATGCCATTGCCTGGAACCTTCTACCATTTTCCGAAGTATCTTCTTTATATTTTTATTTGCTGCCTCGACTACTCCATTCGCCTTGGGACAATATGGGGTAGAATTGCGATGTGTAATCTTAAACTGTTGACATACCTCTTTCATCAAATTACTGTTAAGATTAGTACCATTATCTGTGATGATCACCTTTGGGATTCCGAATCGACAGATGATATTTGAGTGAACAAAATTTACCACTGCTTTCTTGGTCACTGATTTGAAAGTTTTGGCCTCAACCCACTTGGTGAAATAATCAATGGCTATCAGAATGAATCTGTGCCCATTGGATGTTGCTGGCTCGATTCCATGCCCCAAGCAACCAAGGGACATGGTGCCAACATTGTGTGAAATTTTGATGGTGGAGAATGAATCAAATCTCCGTGTATCTGGCACTGATGATATTTGCACACAAAACTGATACAATCTCGCTCCATGGTGAGCCAATAATAACCTGCTCGGAGAATTTTCTTCGTCAGTACATATCCACTCATATGTGGTCCGCAAACTCCCCAATGTACTTTGGACATGACAACCGTAGCTTGTCTATCATCTATGCATCTTAACAATCCAAGGTCTGGAGTTCTTTTATACAAAACTCCTCCACTTAAGAAAAACCCACTTGCCAACTGCCGAATTGTTCTCTTTTGATCCCCCGTGGCTTGCACTGGATATATCCCCATTCTGATGTACTCCTTGATATCGTGGAACCATGTTTCGCCATCAAGTTCTTCTTCTATCATGTTACAGTAAGCATGCTGGTCTCGGACTTGAATATGCATAGAATCGACATAAGCTTTGTCCGGATGGTGTAACATTGATGCCAGGGTAGTCAAAGCATCGACAACCTCATTATGGACCCTCAGAATATGCCTGAACTCCACTGATCTAAACCATTGACAAAGATCATGCAAACATTGTCGGTACGGTATAAGCTTCAAATCTTGTGTTTCCCATTCTCCTTGAATTTGATGTACCAGAAAAATCGAGTCTCCCAAGACCAAGACTTCCTGGACAATCATGTCTGTAACTAGCCTTAAACCCAAAATGCATGCCTCATACTCAGTCATATTGTTGGTACAATAGAACCGAAGCTAAGCCGTAACAGGAAAGTGATTCCCTGTTTCAGAAATGAGCACATCCCCTATTCCAACTCCTTTCATGTTGGCAGCCCCATCAAAGAAAAGTTTCCAGCCTAGTTTTTCAATTTGCTCTAGTTCATCGATATGCATCACCTCCTCATCAGGAAAATAAGTTTTCAATGGCTCGTACTTATCATCGACCGAGTTCTCGGCCAAATGATCGGCCAATGCTTAGGCTTTCATCGCAGTTCGAGTCACATAGATGATGTCAAACTATGTGAGCAAAATCTGCCACTTCACAAGTCTTCCTGTCGGCATAGGCTTTTGAAAGATATACTTCAACGGATCCAAGCGCGAAATGAGGTAAGTAGTGTAGGATGACAAATAATGTTTCAATTTATGAGCCACCCAAGTTAGGGCGCAACATGTCCTTTCCAGATGAGTGTACTTAACCTCATAAGCCGTGAATTTTTTGCTAAGATAGTAGATGGCATGTTCCTTTCTGCTGGTGATGTCATGCTTCCCCAGTACATAGCCAAATGAATTTTCCAGGACTGTCAAGTAAAGAATCAAAGGTCTCCCTGGTTCTAGTGGAACCAGCACAGGTGGGTTTGACAAGTATCCTTTTATTTTATCAAATGCTTCTTGACACTCATCAGTCCACTTGATCGCAACATCCTTCTTCAACAACTTGAAAATAGGCTCACAAGTTGTTGTGAGCTGAGCAATAAACTTGCTGATGTATTTCAACCTCCCTAACAGACTCATCACTTCAGTCTTGTTCCTCGGGGGTGGAAATTCTTGGATGGCTTTGATCTTTGATGGCTCCAACTCGATGCCTCGCCGGTTGACTATGAATCCCAACAGCTTTCCGGATGGAACACCAAATGCACATTTGGCAGGGTTAAGCTTGAGGTTGTACCTGCGAAGCCTCTGGAAGAATTTCCTCAAATCCCCAACGTGGTTGGCCTGATGCTTTGATTTTATGATCACATTATCCACGTATACCTCAATCTCCTTGTGTATCATATCATGAAACATAGTAGTCATTGCTCTCATGTAAGTTGCCCCGGCGTTCTTTAAACCAAATAGCATTACCTAGTAGCAATAAGTTCCCCATGGCGTGATGAATGCCGTCTTTTATACATCTTCTTCATTCATTAGAATCTGATTATACGCGGCATAGCAATCCACAAAAGATACAATCTCACGCTTGGCATAATTATCGATCAAAATATGGATATTGGGTAGTGGGAAGTTATCCTTCGGACTTGCTTTATTGAGATTGCGGTAATCGACGCATACTCTGATCTTGCCATCCTTCTTCAGCACATGCACGACATTAGCCAACCAGACAGGATATCGAGTGACCTGAATGACCTTTGCATCCAACTGCTTGGTGATTTCTTCCTTAATCTTTACACTCATATCAGTTTTGAATTTCCTCAATTTTTGCTTGACGGGAGGAAACGTTGGATCAGTGGGATTTTTTGGACCACTAAATCAGTGCTTAAACCCGACATGTCGTCATATGACCACGCAAAAATATCTTTGTATTCGATGAGTGCTTTGATTAACTCTTCCCGGATATTTGGCTTGAGATGGACACTTATTTTAGTCTCTCTGATATTATCTGTGTCTCCTAAATTGATGGCTTATGTATCATTCAGGTTGGGTTTGGGTTTTTCTTCGAAGTGAATTAACTCCTTACTAATCTCTTCTAAGGCTTCATCCTCATCATATTCTGATTCGTAGTCAAAATCTACTTCTTGAACTATTATTTCAGGATCAGATTGATTTTTAAGACTGGGATGAGGATTCCTTATGTATGCCATGTCATTAGAGCCAGCGTAAAAAGAACTGTACAAAAAAGAAAAGAAAAACAAAAAGGAAATTATTAGGAATGACAAAGAAAGGGGAAATTGCATTTCATTGAATTTTAAAGATAACAAGGTTTAACACATCCAAATGGATAGAACATAGAATCTGGATTACAACCCTGGAATAATCCAGATAAACTGAAAGAAAAATCAAAGCCTACTACCAAAGCTCTTTCCGAGTAGGAAGAGGAGTAGCTTCCCAATTACTGATCTTTGCACTTGGTCCAATGAATTGCACATCCGCTTGACTTGATCCTTCTCCAGTTTCCACCATGTTAACATCATTGAACAACCTCTCGAACCCCTTATCCAAATCTCCATCAAAATCAATTAATGAACCGGGAACTGTTGCTCTCGGGCGCTTTCTGGCACTATGCCTAACAAATGATCTCGACAGCCGCGGGATGGGCTTTGGAAGGACCCACGCCTTTTGCCTCAACTTTTTGGCTCTTCTTACATCCGGAGCTGTGGGCTTAAACCCCAGAGCAAAGATATCCAAGTTTTTGGGCAGATATACTAGTTGTACGATGCCCTGCAACAAAGCACCCAAACCCTTGCCAGGTACGAAGCCATTCTTCAACATCTCAGAAGCCACTATGACTGACGAGGTTGTTACTTTAGGAACTGGAATGCTTTTCCCCTCTGGGATCTTTTCAACTGATACTACGTCAAAGACCTGATACATGGCCCTTTGTCGTCTTCAACTTCGATGAAAGGTACGATGGCATCATTTTGGGCACACATATTATCCTCACCGTGCACCACAATTTCCTGTCTGTCCTATTCAAATTTAACCATCTGATGCAAAGTAGAAGGCACTGGCGGTATGAATCCAGGGCCGCCCCAGCAAAAGATTACAAGAAACTGCCACGTCCAACACGTGGAATTCCATAGTGAACTCAACGGGCCCTATTGTCAGTTCCAGTGTTATATCGCCTACTAAATCTTTGCCCACGCTGTCGAACCCCCGAACACAAATGCTATTCTTGTGAATTCTATCATTGTCCACTTTCAGCTTGGTCAACGTGGAGAGAGGGCAAATATTTTCACTAGACCCATTGTCGACTAGAACTCTAGTAACTATAGAATCTTCGCACTTTACCATCAGATAAATGGCCCTATTATGCTCAGTACCCTCTTCGGGCAACTCATCATCGAAGAAAGTAACTATGTTTACTTCGAAGAGTTTTTTGGCTATTTTCTCCAAATGATTCACGGATATCTTATCGGGAACGTGCGCTTCATTCAAGATTTTCATTAAAGCTTGACGGTGCTCATCCGAGTGGATTAGTAATGACAATAGCGAAATTTGAGCAGACGTCTTTCTTAATTGTTCCACGATAGAGTAGTCCTGTAGCTTCATCTTCCTCAAGAATTCTTCTGCTTCTCCTTCAGTTACGGCCCTTTTTATCAGCGCCTAATTATCTTTTGTTCTTCTTAACGTTCAGATTTTCCCGGTCTTCTTGATACTCAAGGGCTTTCTTTTTCAGACCGCTTATGAGTCTTTTATCAGCACGACTTCTTTTCGGGTTTCTGGCAGCTATTTTCATCTTCTGGATCTGAGCTTTGAGGGCCTCATTTTCCTGAGCTAGTTTTTTCTTTTCTCCCTTGTCTCAGAGGCTTGAACACCATTTTCAAACTGAAGCTCCATGACTCGCCTTTCCAACTGACTTAGTTTGGCCCTATACTCGTTTTCTTTGGTCAACCAGTCCCATTGCACATGTGCCCCATCGGTGAATTATTGGACATGGGGTCTCTTTGCGGTCCTCTTGGGGATCTGGAATCTTTTGCCGAACCAGACAATGTACTGAAGGTTCACTTTACCTCTAGCTAAATCTCGCACCATGGTCTTAGGTTCAAGAAACCTACATTCAGTCCATATCTGGAGAATTTTCCCTTCTGGAAATGTGGCTTTTGGGCCCAGTTCAATGGCATATTTACTCAAATCTTCATCATTAGGGACAGTTTGAAATCTTCCTAATTGGCGCAAAACCCTGAAAGGAGCATAAGGCTGAATGCTCCGGATGCCCATCAAGAGGATATAACATACTTCAGCTGACGTGTACACTGCTTCGGTGACAGGAAACCATCCGAATGCCCACTCAATTTTATTAGCAATCGAGGATCTCAAATGTGTAAGCCAAGCTTTAGTTCCTTCGGGGAATTCAATACCTGCCACCCGGTTTCCGAATTCTTCAATGCAGCTCAAACCGATCAAACCGTAATTCATATACCCAACCCGGTGGTAGAGATGTTCTTGCATCCATAATTGTAACAACAGATTGCAGCCTTGGAAGAACTTTCCCCCTTCCTGATAGATAGTCAAGGCTCGGTAGATTTCAGATAAGATTAGAGGAACCACAGTGCTGTTGGCTTTCTTGATTGCAACATCGATCATTCCCACAAGATCTATCTCTATATTACCATCTTTTCGCGAACAAACCACAACACCCAAGAAGGCTACCATAAAAGCTAAACCTCGCCTTGCCTCCCATTTGTCTTTATTTCCGGCATGGGTTAGACCAGTGTTCGGTTCTTCAAAACCTCGGGGGTTACCATACCGATGATACAAGAACTGGAGCTTGTAATACCCTTTTGATAAGTTCCCGTCCTGAATATCCCGACTAACACCCAGCAAATACAGAAATCTGTGGGGGGATACCGGTCTTGGTGCCAATGAGTATCGACTTCTAAGGTTTCCGTTAAGGCCTGCATAACCCGCAACTTCCTCCAATGTAGGTGTAAGCTCAAAGTCGAAAAAACGGAACACATTGAGGGTCGGGTCCCAAAAGGGTATTAAAGCTTCAATTATTTCCAACCTTGGCTTGACATTCAATAATCCGACGAGGCCTCCCAGAACTTTTACCACTGTTTCTCTACTGCCTTTTCCTAGATCATTCCACCACATACGGAGCTTTAAGAGGATCTCATTAAGGACTGTGAAGGGTTCAATTTCGTTTGTGCTCATCCTGCACATTTATTAAAGTGATTTAATAACTCATTTTGAACTAAAAAATAACACCATTTTTTCAAATTTTCATTTCAAAAAACAAAGCCTGGTTTTGCAGATACGACCTTTCAGCACTCCGGGAAAGAAGATTTTAAGGCTGTGCTTGCTAACTGTTAAAAAAATAACCCAAGGTGGCTGTTCTTGCAAAATCAGCCTTCTGGCGCACTTTTGGGGACATTCGGCTCATTTTAAGCAAGAATGGCATCACCCGACTTATTTGGCACAAATCAAAATTTTGTTGTTTTTGAGCTATTCTTGCAAAAAGGGAAAGTTGGACCCGATGAGGGTTGCCTACGCATCCCACAGCCGGCGAGAATCAAACTGGCGTAGTTCGGGCAAATAAAACTATTTTTGAAAACAAAACTCTTTTTTTTATTTCATTTTTTTCATTTTTCTCAAAAAACAAATTCGGCGGAGTTCAGTACTATTTGGACATTGGTTTTTTTCAAAACATGTGATTAACTCACTCAACCCTTATACCACTATTTTCTTTTTTTTCTCTCATCATTCAAAAGCCGGTCAGCATGCGAACCCAAAGCAAATAAATGCACAAGTAGCACGTAAAATATGCATCAGTATGGTCTTTTTAATTTGGGTACACCTGTCCTAGACGGACCCAACCCCTGTGTTGAGTCCCCAAAGTCAAATGCACGTGATGCAAACAAGCGTTCCTACTAGGGATCCGGCATGAGGCTTTGTTATACTAGGTTTAAAACCTTGGGTGTATTGTTCTAGACCTGGCTTACCCGAGGGGACAGCTCGAGCCGAGGGGGAGCAGCGTACCGGGAATATAGAAGCTTCACCGGCTTTACAACTTGTCTGAACCTAGTTCTAAAATTGGAATGACTCTAACAGAAGAGAAATCACACGAAGTGCACACTCCCCAAATGATTTAGAAGACTCGGAGAGAAGAAGGGTTTCGTAGCAGTTTATATACAGTTCAATAATATCAAAGCGGTAAAAGCAACATTTAGCACATTAGGTCCAAACATGTGAATAAAACTAGATAATAAATAAATCCAAATATAACAATTCATCTAAGCTCGAATTCTAAATCCTGAACCAGAAGTTCTGGGTTCTTGTCCCCAGCAGAGTCGTCAGAGCTGTCACACCTCCTTTTTATATGCATCCCCGTAAAGGGTATAAGGGAGTTTTTTCAATTAAAGGACAATTGAAATGGGATTTATTTATTTAAACATTCAGAGTCGCCACTTGGGATAATTTATGACATCCCAAGTCACTGGTTCAAATCCCGAATCGAGAAAAAGATTGACTCTGTATTACAGTCCGCGAACACAGAAATCCGGGTAAGGAATTCTGTTAACCCGAGAGAAGGTATTAGGCATTTCCGAGTTTCGTGGTTCTAGCATGGTCGCTCAACTGTTATTATTGGCTCATTATCTGATTTTAAAATACTTTTGGACCTATGGTAGATTTTAACTTATTAACCGCTTTTAATTCATTTTTATGAAGATTTCAACGTCATTTAAAACACGTCTTTAGGCCACGCCACATGAAATGCACCCGCAGTCCGAGACACATTTTATTTAATGTTGTTAAGATTCGGATTTGGGTCACATGAAATGCACACTTGAGTTTAGGAGGGTAAATTTAAATTATGCGCCTAAAGCAACTACGCATTTTCAACTTTGTGAGAGACATGGAAAATCCACTAAATGGGGCACCTCGATTTTTAAGGATAAAAATATTAATTAAATGAGGGCCATGCATTTTTGAAATTTTATTTGTCACGACACACCTCGATTTTCAATTTTTAAAGGGAATTCAAACTAAACTTCGGAGGGCTATAAGCTATTTGTGTTATCTAATATGGATCACCTCCACTAGTTAAAAGGGTTTGGCTAATTGATTAAAGGGCATAAGAAATGCATCAATTTCATGAAAACCAAACTTAGCTGATTTATATCGACGGGGAACTGGGCCAATCATTCGATACTAATTGGGCCAACAATGGCCATCAACAGGAGAGACTATTTCGAAGCAACCAAAAACGCATGGAGCAGGGCCTACCATTTTCTGTCTCCAAATGCTTTCGAGATTCTGGGCCCAGATTGAGTCCAAATTTAACAAAAGAATGGAAATCAGTATGTATTGTCCAGAGATCGAGTCTCTGAAGGGTCAAACCACTCTAAGCTCAAAAAAAACTTTGGGTTTTAAAACAAAACTCCACACGATCCAAACTTAAAATCACACAGCATTCATTGATATAAGAAAGGGCAACCTGGACTAATTAGGATACAAATGCATGAAAAACTCAGAACATTTCATGTTTGAACACTTAAAGCTCCTGAAAGGAAACCTTGAAGCCTATTGAATAAGCACAGATATATGACAACTTTTATGTGCACCAATAAGCTTGGAGGGCTATAAGATTAGATAACATGCCTAAGAAAGATCACTTTTCTGAATTTGATTCAAAGCAGCACTATTTGGCCTTGTATACTATTCCAATTCCTATACCAGGTTACAAATAAACATGCTAGACTTTAAGCCTTAAGCAAAACCTTTCAGCAGGCTATCAAAACAACTAATGCAAGGACAAACCTAGTCACATAACATTCAAACGCTAGCAAACCATTCAAACCAACCTAAAAATTACTGCTATTTCAAATCAGAGCACCTCTTTCACTTATAATCATTCTCAAACAAAACTGAACCAAACAGAAGAAACAAATCGCTTAACAGCTTCAATTTCCTACTTGATATCCCACTCATACTCAATATACTAACCAAACATTTCAAATGCTAAACAATATAGGCAACATGAGATTAAAAGAGAAAGAAATAAAATTCAGTACAAATCAGTTCTCAATCATATTTCAACTCCAAACTTCATACCACAACCTAAGTGATATCCATGATGCTGAAAATACCTGGAAATGGAAGGAAATAAGAGGTGAAGGATCAGCAGTAATAGCAGCAGGCAATCAGCAGCAGTTTTCAATCAGTTTCAAACCCAGAAAAATGAAATAACAGTCCAAGAAAACAGTTTCAATCCAAGCAAATGAACCAGAAGACCTTAACCTGACTTGATTTCAACTCATTTCAACTATCAGCTGTCCAGAAATTATTTCAATCCAATGGAAACTTCAGAAATCACCAGTAACTCAATGAAACAGAGTTATTCTTTAGAGTTCTCAGAATGTTCTTTTAACTCTTTCGGTATTTCTGGATCTCCTTGTCTTTGAACTCAGTGTGTGTGTGTGTGTGTACTCTATCTTTTTTTTTTAATTTCAGAGTATTCTTCTGTGTATATGAACTTAGTGCCTATGTCTCTCAGAATGTCCTCTCCTCTTCTCAGTATTTTGGAGTCTCAGAATCTATGTATTTCAGAGTACCAGACTACCTTTTGTTCTCTGATTTTCAACCTTTAAATAGGCATTCAATTAGTGTCATTCCCATTATCAATTCAACTTTTCTATTTTTTAAATTATCTATACTAGCTTAGTGCTTTTAATTAATTTAGTAATGCAATTTCTATCCTACCACTATTAAGAAGCTTCCTAAGTTTTTTTTTTTTAAAATTATCACAATTATAGTAAACAAAAGAATAAAACCTTCAACTGGATTGAAAATCAAAATTAGCTATTAAATTGATTAACGACATACATGAATATGAACTAAAGACAACGAATGGACAATTCACAATTTTAAACCTAATTCAAAATTTAATTAAATTGCTCAAAGAAGAGAAGAAGACGTGGCGGAAGTGAAATAATAACAAGAAAAAAAAGAAGTAATACTGGAGACTCACCAATTCAATGGGTTCATTTGGCACTCGAATTTTTTCCGATTTCATTGCCAAATGATGTTAGTCATTTGTTCTTTGTTAGAACAAGTGATTAACACCATTTTGCGACGAAATCGGGCCCTGAAATTATCAACAATCCTTGAGTTTAAATCTGTCTTTTAGCATGCGGACTCAAGATTTGAAATTTGACCCATTTCAACCAAATTCGAGGGAAACCAGATATGTATTGGGTATGAGGAGGTCAAGGAGGTTATGGGGTGTTAGTTTGGGGTCTATTGGGTAAACTAGGGTTTGGGGTTCAAACTTCGATCGAATATTCGATGAGTTCAGCTACGATTCAAAGGAAACGGTTTGGGGATTTAGGATGAGGAGGTGAAGGGGATTCTGGGGTGTAATTTTAGAAGGGATTGGACCACCGGAACCGTCGTGAGGCGATTTTCGGTGGGCGGAGGAGGGTGGTGTGAGGCGGTGTCTATGTCCGGTCTCTGAAGAGAGACGAGTGAGGGGGTTTGGTATATTAAAATGAACGATTAATTTGGGCCGTTGGATGATTGAAATCCAACGGCTGTGATTGAATCCTTAATTGGAACGGGGTCATTTTGGTTACATGGGTGCTGGACCGGTTCAGGGGCGGGTCGGGGTCGGGTAATGGGCAAGGTTTTGGGTGTATTTAATTTGGGCCTCTTGAATTAAATTGAATTTGGCCCAAATTTAATTTCCTTCTCTTTTATTTAATTCTTTTCCTTTTCTATTTATTTTCAAACTATTTTTCAAAACTAAAATCCTAAATTAAATTATAAAATAAAACCCAAATTAACTTTAAAAAAATATTGATTAACTTTAAATAATACTTATCACAAATAATTAAATACCAAACTAGAAAAAAATCACAAAATTTTGACATTAAACACTAAAACAGCAAAAATACGTTATTTTTGTGATTTTTTCATTTTGTAAAACAACAATTTACTAAATTAACCCAAAAAAATGTAAAAAATCAAATCCTAAGTGCAGATTCTATATTTTTGTATTTTTTAATGCATTAACAAAATTAAAAAAAATTTAATGCATTAACAGAAGCTAGTTGCAGCTGAAGAGAAGAGAAGAGAAGGGTGAATAGTAAATCCGTTACTATTCACGAGCCATAAATCCGGCATCCGGCGGTGGATTCTCGTAATTTTGGTATTAATAGAAGCATCTTCTCTATGCGCACAATCTCCAATTGGTTTTGTGCTTAGATCTATAGCCAATTGAAACAGATCTTAAAATTTCTTACCCGGTTACTGTAGCAAGCATAACTTTTCGTTAGTTTCTTCTTCTTTCAATGGAGTTTTGAAGAACTTTATGAATAAATCATCCTCTCCCCAGCCTTTGGCTGTGGGAGAGCAATCTAAATTCATCCCTCCAAATTCATATGCAGCTAGTTTGATCAATAACCAAACAGCAGGACAAGTTACAAAAACAACTTTGAAGCCAAGCGAAGTAGTTCATGGAATCCCAATGCTACTGTTTACAATGGAGGAACGGGAAGATTTTGCAAGGGAGGAAGGTTTGCATCAAGCCATTGTCGTGAAGGTTTCTCCTAATGCTCCAGATTTGCAAGACTTGCGTACAATTTTGCCAAAACTGTTTGGTGTCAAAGGCCAATGTTTGATTGGTCTTCTAGCGCAAAGACAATTACTCATACGACTGGATCATTACGACGACTTCATAATTTGTCTCACTAGGTCAGTTACTTATTTTACGAGCAAAGAAAAAGAACATCAGGTTAGAGTATTCCCATGGACGATTGGATACAATCCAAAAGAAGAAACACATATGGCAGCGGTATGGATTTCGTTTCCAAGTTTACCCCCTGAATTATTTGCCAGGCGTGCTTTAATGTCCATTGCAATAACTGTTGGAAAGCCTATTGCTATTGATAAGGCTACTCAACTTAGGTCTAGGCCAAGTACAGCAAGGGTCAAGGTGATCCTTGACATTTTGGACAAGCATCCAGAACAAATAAGGCTTAAATATGTTGATGAAGGAACTGGAAAGATCGTTGAACAGCTTCAACAAGTTACTTATGATAATTTACCTCTATATTGTAATCACTGCAAGCATCAAGGACATGACGAATCTAATTGTCGCATCCTTTTAGGAAAAAAACGAGTAGTACATGATGAACATGTGGAGGACGAAGCTGATGCAACAGGAGTAGTGGAGAAACTACAGGGTGATGCAAGGGATTATCTGAATAAAAAAAGAGCTAACCAACAGCCGATTGAAGGACCTGAAAAAAATACAAATTCTGGGCAGCAACATACTTTGAAGGCCACTGTGAATGATGGTAGTAGAGGGGTGGTTGTGAACACGAAGATTGATGACATACAGGTCCAACAAGTGCAAGATCAAGTTGGGAATAAGGTTGAGGGTATATTCGTGGACCAGGTACAGAAACAACAGACTGTTGAGGATAGGAGGTTGATGGATTTTCCTGCTTCTACTAGTGTACAACAGGTGATTTTGCAACCTAATGGAGGACAACAATGTATTATAGTTAATGAAAAGGAAAATGGTGATTTAGTGGTACCTAATGCTGGACAAAAGGGAGATGGTGAATGTATACCTGCTGGTACTCGAATAGGTGTGCAAGTGGTTGATTTAACTACTGGCAATAAGCAACAAGGGTTAGCATTAGGGGATGCATCTACTCCTAAGAAAGCCAAACTCCCAACTGATATACCTGCTACAAAAGCTTTTGAACGAATGAAAGAAGCTACAGCTGGTGCTTTGAACATTGCTATTGATTCAGCTGTTACAATTTCTGGGCAGAATCGCCAAGGGGCTCGAAGCAAAACTGATCCAAAGAGTGTTAAGGCAGTGATCAAGGATCTTACGCAGCCTCAAAATTGGGTGGACCATCATGCAACTGCTGCTGTTTCAGCAGCTCCTTTGAGGGTTGGAATTTCAGCTGGTGATCGAGCTAAAGCAGGGATTCAAACTCTTAGTGTTCAAGGTGTAGTGAATGTACATAATGGAACAAATGCTATAATGGCTAAAGAAAAACCAGCAGGTTCTAATGAACAGGAACAAGCTGGGTAGTCGAAAAAATTTGCAGATGATTGGATAGATGTGATGAGATCTCCTAGTCGACAAGATACATCTCTAGCTGTGAAGGCTAAGCAACAACATTTGAGTGTACCAGCATTTCGAAAGGATATAATCACTCCAAATTCTTTTGATTCACTTGTACATGAGGAGGAAATTGGAATCAACTCATCAACACTAAATGGTACTATGGTTCAACAACAAATTGTTCCATGCACTACAAGTGAAACAAATGTCCTACGCAACGAGCTAGTAGCTAAACAAGCCCAAAGTTCCAACATTCCAACACTACTTTTTTCCAGTCCACATATGGAAAAAATCATTAAAGACGCGCAAAATGCAATGATAATCAACACCAATATGGTTAATCCACCAACTGTGACGTTGAACAAATCCGTCTTTGAAATACCATCACAATCTTTGGAATCATTTGGAGAGTATGGTATTAAATCCAAATTTTGGGATGACCAACGTGAGGATGATGATGATGAATACTGGGGTGCTGGCTTTGTGGGGGAGATGGCAGTTAACTATAAGCAATGGGTTGATCAGCGTGAATATGATGATGAAGAAGATCTGGGAATTCAATTTGTGAGGGATTCTGCTGAAGAAGGTGAGATGTGTAGTGGTGATGAAGAGACAGTATTCTCACCAAATTTGCCAAAGGTTGAAAGTTCCTCCAAGCTAGGATCCAGTCGCAGGCTTAATGCCACAGCTCCGGAATTCATCCCCAACATTGAGCAACAACAAAGATGCACAAAAGCTGAATCGAAAGGAAAAGCAATAGCAAAGAAATCTGGGCAGCAGCAGCAACTCAATTCAACAACTGTAGCTGAAGTTGTTACTGAATCTGGGCAGCAGCAGCAACTCATTGCAAACAAAACAGCTGGAGTTGTTACTGAATCTGGGCAGCAATATGTGGTGACAACCAAAACAGCTATTACTGTAAGCAATATGACTGGACAGCAACAACAACTTGAAAGCACACCAAGTACTACAATAATGAACTTAAATGCTGGACAGAAACAACATGATTCTAGTACTCCTATGATTTCTGAGGAAGATAGAAAACTGCTTGATGCATTGGCAGACTCTACACATCGAAACTCAGAAAGTTCAATGCAAATTGTTAGTACAGGAAATGTGAGTAAAAACAGGAATACAATGCAAGTTATAAAGCAACATCACAACACGACAGCTTTGGCAAATACACAACAAGGAAATGCATTGATGACACAGGACCTCGTCGACAACTATCCGCATCCTGTGAATGTGGGTAGAGATATGTATGAGGAAGGAGAAGAAGATGCCGTTTTGAAAGAATGTCGTTCACATGCACCAAAACAAGGAGATTTATCACCTATGCAGAGCGGCAAAATAAAGAAAGCACATAGAAGGAAAAATAGTTGGGACGACAAGGTTAGTGATTTTCTAAATGTTAGGCGACCTCCAATGAGAGTTGCCAAACAAAAGAAGGCTGCCCCAACTACGTCAACGAGGTCCAACCGTTCAAAAAAGAAATAATGTTTTTTATTACGTTTTGAACACGGTTCAGGAAAACAACAAAGAATTACAAATTGAAGATTTTACAAGTTTGAAAAAGAAGGGACAAGAATCAAATTGGTACTACATTCTATTTTACCACTTTCTTAGTATTCTCATTTGTAATATCATCACAGAGTATGTTATAAACTCTGTGATGATCATTGAATATTTGGTCCGTTCAAGTTCTTATTTTTTACATGCTTGCTAGTAGGTGAGGCCTTTTCTTTGCCTCAATAGGATTAGTAAGGTAAGGTTTAGCCCGAGTTGTGTTGCCTTAGTCTTATGCTTTTGGAAATTATCCACACGGCTATGAGATTATATGCCCTCGTGAGACGTTACCAACAGCTACACCATGAATCCTCTACATGAGGCTGTCATCATAAGGCAGTGTGAGGCGCAGAGGAGTGATTATATAGCCAAGGCATATGGGTAACACTAACGGTGCTATTGCCCACCTTATTTATGCTTTTCCTAATTGTTGTATTTTTCTTTTTTCTGTTATTAATAAAAAACTAGCCCTAGGCGCTTGCCTAGAGGAGTGCCAAAAAAAAACATGCACACAAAAACATGCAAACAATCAGGAAAATTGCACAGTAATATCACACCTCCTTTTTCCGCCCCCGCGAGGGGTGAAGGAGTTTTTCCAATTAAAGGACAATCGAAACGGGATTTGTTTATTTATTTCAGAGTCGCCACTTGGGAGATTTAGGGTGTCCCAAGTCACCAATTTAATCTCGAATCGAGGAAAAGAATGACTCTGTATTACAGTCTGCGAACCAGAAAATCCGGATAAGGAATTCTGTTAACCCGGGAGAAGGTGTTAGGCATTCCCGAGTTCTGTGGTTCTAGCACGGTCGCTCAACTGTCATATTCGGCTTGATTATCTGATTTTATACAAATATGAACTTATGTGCAAATTTTAACTTTTTACCGCTTTCATAATTATTATTATTATTTAACAGGGAATTGCAACGTTGTGAAAATGTATCTCGAACCGCGTCACAATCAATGTACCCGTGGTCGTTGACACACTTTGACTCCGTTGAGATTTGGATTTGGGTCACATAAATGTGCACCCGAGTTTAAGAAAATTAAATTATTAAAGGCGCGCCTAAAGTGACTAGCGTATTGTTATTTTGGGTAAGGCCGTGGAGTTCACTAAGCGGCCTATCCCGAGTTCTAAGTAATTAACACATACATTTTTGTGAGGGCCCCGCAATTTGCATTTTTATTTGGCGAGGCTCGTTTCATTATTTTTTCACAAAAAAAAGATAATCTTAGAATGACTACATTTTTTTTATTTTTTCGTTTTCTCTAAAATAAATGAAGA
This sequence comes from Nicotiana tabacum, assembly GCF_000715075.1. Taxonomy (NCBI): domain Eukaryota; kingdom Viridiplantae; phylum Streptophyta; class Magnoliopsida; order Solanales; family Solanaceae; genus Nicotiana; species Nicotiana tabacum. The sequence continues at coordinate 25,992,939 of NC_134095.1, forward strand.
AAAGGTCCTACTTTATTTACATACTTTCGAGTTATTATAGTTAAGTTTCGAAAGTGAGTCGTTTAAAGAGTTTACATAGGCAGCGGATAGAATGTTCTACATACAGACAGTAAAAGAAAGAAAAGACTACATTAAACTATAACTTTAAATCTTTCTCATTTTTGCATTCATGTTTCGAATAGCTTACAAGATGAACCAGTGTATCAGTTTGTGTACCTGGTATTTGGAAAGCAAGGAAAGAAGATGAAGATCAGTAGAAGCAGCAGTAGTGTAAATACACAGCAACACAACAACAGCAATTCGAACCAGATTCAAGGCCCAGAAAACTTTGAAGAAAACCGAACAACTCAATAGAACAAACCCAAAAGTATGTAAACAAACTAAACAGCAACAACCCGCGCGTGTATTAAACCCGAAACTTAACTCGTTTCTCACTTTGTTTTTGTTTTCTCTTTTTAAACTCTACCACACTCTCTTTAGATTTCAGAATGTATTCCTCCTAAAATGTTCTCTCCAAAAATCTCTCTAGAAAATAATCCTCCTAATAATAATCTTCCTCTTCACTCCCCTCCTCCCCCTTATATACAAAGCAAGACCCCCTTTTACCTCTTTCCCCTTTAACTTTTATTATTACCCACACTTTTACTTTAGTAAAAGTAGTCAACGTGGCCCCCCGTGTTCCCTCTTTTTGAAAAGTAGTCAAAGTGGGTCCCCATGTTCCCTCTTTTTGAAAAGTAGTCAAAGTGGGCCCCCTTGTTCCCTCTTTTGAAAAGAAGACATCATTATCCACCTTTTCCTTTTTGATTTTATCATTACGTCTTGTCCCCCACCATAATTAAATAATCTGCAATTGGTTAATTCCCGTATTACCCCTAAAACTACTGTTACTGCCCTGATTCAAAATCTGTTATAACTTCAAAAATCTGTCCAAATAACAATTATCGCACATTTAAATAACAATTAACTATAAAAATCACACAATTTAGACGTTAAATGCTAAAAATGCAACGTACATTATTTTTATAATTTTGTAAAACAAACTTAAATAAATACTAAATGCAAATGCGACATATTTTGTAATTGTTTATTAATTTAACCAATAAACACGCACAGACAGAAATACAAATAATTATCAAAAATGCCACAAAAATTCTAAAATTGCACACAAAGGAAAAATATTTTATTTTGAATTTTTTGGGAGTAATTCTTTCATAGGGCAAAAATCACGTGCTTATAGCTTCCCCTCTTTGCTCGAAGACACGAAGGGTTTTTATGCAAAGATAAAGTGAGCGATTTTTGCCCATCCGAGTACTCCGTGTGAAGCATTTTTTGAAAAAGATTTAACCGAACCTTTGCTTCAAAGGTTTTCTACATATCCCTGGCTAAAGGGGAATCAGGTTAATGTAGTTCGGGAAGTTTTGGTAGCTGGGACTACCATGAGACTGCAATGTTACTGCTGTTGCATGCTATTACCACTGTTTACCGATCTCCTTATTACACCATGCTTAAAAGAAAACAAGAAGCTAGGCTAGACTACGGATCATAAGATCTCATCTATCTGCAACTTGTTCTTGTTGCCTTGCTTTATTGTCGGCTTGTGTTTCCTCTGGTGCTTTTCTTCCGTGAATTTGGGGATGGCATCGGCCCTTTGCCTTTCTGAATACCATTTTTCATCATTTCGTTCGGTCCGCTGGGGACATGGCTTTCTTCATTAAGCTTTTCGGCGGTTCCTCTAGGGATACGACTCTCTTCATCAGATTTGTTATGTTGGGCATGATTTAATGTTCACATGCCACTTCTTTTAAGATCCGTCTTTTCTTCATTTTGACTCATGCGCTTGAATTTGTGCTGGGACCTCTTGTTGCATCCTGGTGCTTTCCGGTGCTGGGGATTTTTATTGTTTCCTGTTGGGGATTCCTGTTGTACCCTTCTACCTTCTGGTGGGTTACTGATTTCAAGATTGGTAGTATAAGACTAAAAAGTATTCCTCTTGTTATACAGGTGGGCGCCTGACTTCAACAAACAACTTTGAAAAATAAAAACGCCATTCCTCTCTTCAGGCGGGCTCCTGATTTCAAAAACAACTTTAAAATAAAAATGTCATTCCTTTCTTTAGGATGGCGAAATTTCAACAACTTTTTTTTTAAAATAAAATGTCATTCCTCTCTTCAGGCGGGCTCCTGACTTCAACAACTTTGAAAAATAAAATGTCATTCCTTTCTTTAGGTTGGCGAGATTTCAACAACTTTTAAAATAAAACGTCTTTACTCTCTTCAGGCGGGCTCCTGACTTCAAACAAATAACTTTTAAAATAAACGCCATTCCTCTCTTCAGGCGGGCTCTTGACTTCAACAATTTTGAAAATAAAACGCCTTTCCTCTCTTCAGGCGGGCTCCTGACTTCAACAACAACTTTGAAAAGTAAACGTCTTTCCTCTCTTCAGGCGGGCTCCTGACTTCAAACAAACAACTTTTAAAATAAACGTCATTCCTCTCTTCAGGTGGGCTCCTGACTTCAACAACAACTTTAAAAATAAACACGCCATTCTTCTCTTCAGGCGGGCTCCTGATTTCAAAAACAACTTTAAAATAAAAATGCCATTCCTTTTTTAGGATGGCGAAATTTCAAAAACTTTTAAAAATAAAACGCCATTCCTCTCTTCAGGCGGGCTCCTGACTTCAACAACTTTAAAAATAAACGACATTCCTCTCTTCAGGCGGGCTCCTGACTTCAAACAAACAGCTTTGAAAATAAAACGCCTTTCCTCTCTTCAAGCAGGCTCCTGACTTCAAATAAACAACTTTTAACATAAACGTCATTCCTCTCTTCAGGCGGGCTCCTGACTTTAACAACAACTTTAAAATAAACGTCATTCCTCTCTTCAGGCGGGCTCCTGACTTCAACAACAACTTTAAAAATAAAATGCCAATCCTTTCTTTAGGTTGGCGAGATTTCAACAACTTTTAAAAATAAAACGCCATTCCTCTCTTCAGGCGGGCTCCTGATTTCAACATCAACTTTGAAAATAAACGTCATTCCTCTCTTCAGGCGGGCTCCTGACTTCAAACAAACAACTTTTAAAATAAACGCCATTCCTCTCTTCAGGCGGGCTCCTGACTTCAACAACAACCTTTAAAAATAAACGCCATTCCTTTCTTTAGGCGGGCTCCTGACTTCAAACAAACAACTTTTAAAATAAACGTCATTCCTCTCTTCAGGCAGGCTCCTGACTTCAACTTTAAAAATAAAATGCCATTCCTTTCTTTAGGTTGGCGAGATTTCAACAACTTTGAAAATAAAATGTCATTCCTTTCTTTAGGTTGGCGAGATTTAAACAACTTTAAAAATAAAACGTTTTTCCTCTCTTCAGGCGGGCTCCTGATTTCAACAACAACTTTAAAAATAAAACGCATTTCCTCTCTTCAGGCGGGCTCCTGAATTCAACAACAACTCTAAAAATAAAATGTCATTCTACAGGTGGGCTCCAGACTTCAACAACAACTTTTAAAAATAGAAACGTCATTCCTCTCTTCTGGTGGGCTCCTGATTTCAAAATCAACTTTAAAATAAAAATGTCATTCTACAGGTGGGCTCCTGACTTCAATAACAACTTTAAAATAAACGCCTTTCCTCTCTTCAGGCGGGCTCCTGATTTCAACAACAACTTTAAAAATAAATGCCTTTCCTCTCTTCAGGCGGGCTCCTGATTTCAAACTTAGGAAGAAATGCCTCTCCTATGGGTAAAACTAAACTTTAAGAGGAAATGCCTCTCCTATGGGTGAAACTAAACTTAGGAGGAAATGCCTCTCCTATGGGTAAAAACAAACTTAGGAGGAAATGCATATCCTATGGGTAAAAACAAACTTAGGAGGAAATGCATCTCCTAAGGGTAAAACTAAACTTTAGGAGGAAATGCCTCTCCTATGGGTAAAACTAAACTTAGGAGGAAATGCCTCTCCTATGGGTAAAACTAAACTTTAGGAGGAAATGCCTCTCCTATGGGTGAAACTAAACTTAGGAGGAAATGCCTCTCCTATGGGTAAAACTAAACTTTAGGAGGAAATGCCTCTCCTATGGGTGAAACTAAACTTAGGAGGAAATGCCTCTCCTATGGGTAAAAATAAACTTTAGGAGGAAATGCATCTCCTATGGGAGAAAATAAACTTAGGAGGAAATGCGTCTCCTATGGGTAAAAAAAACAAACTTAGGAGGAAATGCGTCTCCTATGAGTAAAAACAAACTTAGGCGAAAATGCGTCTCTTATGAGTAAAAACAAACTTAGGAGGAAATGTCTCTCCTATGGGTAAAAACAAACTTAGGAGGAAATGCATCTCCTATGGGTAAAAAAAACAAACTTAAGAGGAAATGTCTCTCCTATGGGTAAAAACTACAAACTTAGGAGGAAATGTCTCTCCTATAGATAAAACTAAACTTAGGAGGAAATGCTTCTCTTGTGGGTAAAACTAATTTAGGAGGAAATGCATCTCCTATTGGTGAAACTTTAAACTTAGGAAGTGCGTCTCCTATGCGTGAACCATTTCCTTCTTCCTGAATTATTTACTTACCTGTGTTGTCTTCCCTCGAAACTGCTGGGGATTATTTTGCTGGGGATGAATTTTCCTTTTCTTCCTTACCCACTCTGGGTTGTCCGACCCTCTTGAAACTTGGTCGAAACTCTGTCGAGGATGCTTCTACATCCCGATGATCAGCTGGGGATAACACTGCAAACTGCTGAGTAACCCTTTTGGGGATAACACTGCTGAGGATAGCTCTGCTGAGTAAATATGTTATCTTACTCCTTCCAAAATTACCTCCTTTTAAGTAGGACGCTTCATTCCTCTGCAAACTACTTCCCCTTTTTTTTCTTTTTTTTTCTTTTTTTTCTTCTTTTTTTTTTTTTTTGCATAGCTTCTTCCTTCGAAGACTACCTCCCTTGAGACTCGTTTTGCCTTTCCCCGAAAGGAAACGCTGAGGATACCGATTTTCACCAAACTTGTGTCGGACTCCTCGAAACTGCTGGGGATAACCATGTTGGGGAATTATTTACTTACCAGTTGGGGGATAGAATGTTATCAACTGGGGATAACGCTGTCGAGGATAATACTGCTGGGGGATTCTGATTCCTTCAGAACTAGTGCTTCACTCTTCGGAAGGCTGTTGGGAATGATGCTGGCCTTCTGCTTTTCTGAGCTCAAGTTTCATCCCTTTGTTCTGTCCGCTGGGGAACAACTTCCTCCATTAAAACTTATTATGTTGGGGGCCACACTGGTTCAAAGACCACTTCCCTTGAGACTGGTGTTATCTTTATTCTTCCCCGAATGGGTACCTGACTTTCAGAAAATTTTCTAAATGGAAGGAAAATTTTCTGCCCCAGTTTGATAATATCCCTTGTGGCATGCATTTCTGGCATCAATGTCATTTTCTTTACCTGTTTCAAATCAAACAAAATTTGTTAGGTTAAAACGCGGTGGTTGGTTGTGATACTCCTACTGGAGATGGTTTTTCCCTTTCTCCTTCCCTGCTCTGCGTTCCAAAAACTTGCTGGGGATGATATTATTTGTTGGGGATAATCCCTTTCTGCTGGGGATATCCCTCTTCTCTCGTGGCATGGCTCGGAAACTTGAATTTTCCCGACCTTTTAGTCTCGCATGAATTTCCCAAATCATGCTCATTGGTCTCCTTGTTCGTCCACGGGCCTTGGCCTTGAGGTTTAATAACCTTTGATTTTGGCAAGGATAACCCTCTTGACACTCGTTGATCCTTTTGTCAATCTCCTTTTGTTGGAGATATCTTTCTTGACACTG